>NC_082729.1:27368334-27522283 GCF_030144855.1 Hypanus sabinus | reverse complement strand
GAGTTCAGTGCCTGTAGCTACATAAAGAATAGCCCTCTGTCTGAGGTCACTGGGCTGACGCTCTCTAACCCATGCATCGAAGCAGGGTCCTCTAACACAGGGCTATGTGGGACTCAGCAGGGCATCAGTACATTACCAGCCAAAGACAGCAAAGCCACCTGTCCATTTCCAATCGTTTTACTCCTCTCACACACACACAAACACGCACTCCCAGTTTTCCCTCCCGAAGGGAGAGAAGTTAGTCACAACTCTCAAGACACGCAAAGCCGTTAACCTGGAGATCTAACTGTCACACCACGAGAGGCTACTGATTCCATCAACTCCACACTGATCTCAGTCCGAGGTGTCTCACATCCACCAAGCCACCAGGGTGCAGAAGGGCAGACCAGCAAGCCTCTTCCCCTCCTCTCTGCCACTCCGTCAAGGCCAAACGCCAGAACGTGCCAAGGAACAGGCCAAGTGAGAAGAAGAGGGAAAGAGTGGAAGTGGGCTTCTCCACTTACTGCCAGCCTTCTCCAATCCCCCCACCTCGCTGGAAGAGCGGAAGCCAAACTGCAAACGAGGCCAAGCATCAGTGTGGACCTCTGCAAGAATGTCACGACAGCTCCTCTGCACCATCACACACCGCACAGCAAATACCACTGAGTAACTGAGACAAAACAGAACCACGACAGGGCTACCTCTGGCAACCAAGAACAATTTGAGAGGGGAGGGGAAGGGGTGAGGATGAGGAAAAGTGGGCGTGCAAGGGAGTACACACCCTCAAACCTAACGTGCAACAGCTGCCGGGTACCGTCGGGAGAGAAAGAGGGAAATCACAAGCTTCCCCCATGCATTACAACTTGTACAAGAATGGTGGGAAAATGCACTCATTTTAAAAACAAAAACAGACATAAAATATAATCACACTGCCAAAATTATCCACACTTTGAAGGTAAATATTCTCTGCGGCAAAAGAAATGTTGTATGTTTGTGTATGTGTGTGTGTGTTTGTGTACTGACACATTACAATTCATTCCACATCTTAAGAGACACTGATGCCTGGCCCACACAAAACTCCTGCATTGAGTCGGCTGGCTAAAGAGAGAGCGCAAAGGTGTTGGGGTTGGCGTGGGGGCGGCGTCAGAGCTGGTGCTGGCAGTTCAGTGAGAGAAAGACCAGACCTCCCTTCCACGCCAGTAGGCGGGGACACGGGAAGTCGCGTGCACTTGAGAGAAGCTCAACTCAGGGAAGCTCTGCAAACCTCTCAGCCCCCTGGTGCTTGACCACTTCTCCTCTCTACAACCCTCAATCCGTTAGCAGATAAGGCAAAGGGGGTGGGGTGGGGGGGTTGGAGGGGGTATAGGGAGAAAACTGGCAGAAATACTGACCCACAACACTCCCCCCATCTCTCCAACTCCCTTGCCCCATCTGAATCTCTGGGAATCTCCACCCAAGCCTTATCCTGTGTGGAGGACTAGCGGGATGGTGGTGGTGGGGGAACAGGAAAAGCTAGGCCTGATTTCCTTGCCCGGGGAGGGACCTAAAGTGTGGTCAGGATTCTGCACGTCTGGTGGGGAAGGCGAGGGAACTGGGGCGCACATCAGGAGGAGGTGGGGGACCGCCTTCAGCTCAGCTCAGGGGACCGACTCTTAGGCCTGTGTGAGTCAGGCATTGGGTCTCCCAATTAACAGAGGCAGTACTTGTGTGTTCAAGTGCAGCAAAGCAACCTGATTGGCTTCCATCCATCGGGTAGCGTCCTGCAAGTGATTAAACTCCACGAAGGCGAAACCACGGCTTTGACCTGGAGACAGCATTCAAATATAGACGCAGTGTGTTAGTCACGGCATTAAAGGAGCCTTCTCTCTTTATTTTTCACGCAGCAGAATCAGAAAACCCTGTTTTGCATGGGCAGGATTGAAACAGAATCTCAACACTAGCACCCGGTGTGTTGGGACACCCTCCCCGTCACGCGGTCACACGCACACACCCCGCAGCAGAGCAAGCCGGAAGTACAATGGTGGGGTGGAGGGGTCCCTTTAGTCTGCGGACATCTTTGCCTGGCTGTAGAACAGGGGCAGGGGAGGTCCCCTCGTACCATCTGCTAGTAGTCGGAGTGGAGACAAACACCACAAGATTCCACTGCACCCCTTGACTCCACAGAAGGCCCTCTCAGCCCCAGCCCACACTGTCCCTGACTTTGTGACCTGCTTCCGTGAAGCCCAGTGGACATATGATTGGGTGGAAATATGATGTTCTGGGGGCAGGTGGCCCATGGGCTTACAAGCCACGGACAGAGCCCAGGCAAATGCCATCCCTGATCTACAGCCCCCTCCTCCCCGCTTGAGCCTTAAACCCATCCTGACCAATCATCCGATGGAGAACATTCACATTCCCTTACATAGGAGAGACAGGCATCTAAGTTCAGGTTTCAGGAGCTGTGTCCTACAGCACAGAAACTGGCCCTTTGGCTTTTGACCTATCCGGGCCATGCTGCCCATCTAAGCTAGTCCCATCTGTCTCTGCTTGGGCCTCTGTCGCTCTAAACCTTTCCTATCCACGTTTTTGTCATTTAAAAGACATTAATGTTCCCTCCTCCACCTTTTCCTGTGGCAGCTCATTCTACACGTACACTACCCTCTGGGTGGAAAAGTTGCCACCCAGGTCGGGTCTCTCCCTTCTCACCTTAAGCTGATCTCCTCCGGTTCTGGATTCCCCAACTCAGGGAAAAGACTGTGCACATTCACCAGAATATGCACTCATGCCTGAAAAAGTTGCCCTTTCCTCCCACCTTAACCCAATGCCCCAACCGTGGGATTAAGACTAAGTGCATTCACTCTATTCTTGCTCCTCGTGATCTCATCAACCTCGACAAGGTCATCCCTCAGGCCGAGCCCGTTCAACCTCCTCACGACCTGGCGACATCCTCGTCAATCTCCTCTGCACTCTTTCAGACTGCAGCGTGACCAGGCCTGAACCTCACTGACATCTCACTGGAGTGCAGGGATGGGCTTCTTTTACCGAACCACTGATGTGAGCTGGGACAGCATTACTCCAACGGTCCAGGATATGGGAGAGCATGGATTCTAATACTAGGCCAGCAATGAGATACAAAGAGTTCTAAAGACATGAGCAGACCAATACTCTTAGGGCAATTTGAGAAACTGAGATAATATACCTAGAAATAAAAGCAAATCTCAATTCTGATCACAAAGCAGCCACTTTCTTATAAAAACACAACGGTAGCTTCCTGCTTTAGGGGCAGCACAGTATTCCAATCCCTCAATAGTGCCATCGAAGTTACAGCTGCCTCCATATCAAAGCTGGAAAGAGGCCATCCCCTCTGTGTAATTCAGTCACACTCGCTCCCTTGACTCCCACTCGAGGCAAGAGGTACGCGTGACAACTGGCTGCCCAGTCTCTCACAGCCTGTCCACTTACCCACTTCCCTCCTACCTCCACTGGCAACTTCCCTGACCTTCGGTCCCTAATGAGAGCAGCCAATCAGATGTAACACACAAAATGCTGGAGGAACTCAGCAGGGCAGGCAGCATCTATGGAGGGGAGTAAGGATATGATGCTTTGGGCAGAGACTGACACCGTTACTTTGAATTTGCAGCACCTGCAGAATCTCTTGATCAGAAATAAAACAGGCTGTCAGATCAAAAGGTACTGAAAACAAGGCGGAATGGAAGGGAAGGCCCACACGCGAAGCTGGCTGGAGGCTTGTGCAGTTTGAATACTGTCTACATAGAATGGTTCACCTAACCCTCTCTGCTCTTAACAAAATCATTGTCTTTCTGTCCTTAGCCCCTCACACCTTACAAATGGGAAGGGGAAGTAGTGGCCTGCAGGCAAACGCCAGGCAGGCTTCCAGGTGCCTCACGAGAGCTCCCACATAACGTTGGTGCTGTAAGTACGCAGAAAATCCTTACTAACCCTACGCTGCAGCCCATCCACTGAATCCCATCTGAGGAAGGGTCTTGGATCAAATATTTAACTCATTCCCAGGGGGCCACCACCTTGATCTGCTCCAAGGGCTTCTGACATTTAGTCATAGAAATGCCCTTTCAACCTGCCAGGTCTGTCACAGCCATCAAACCACCCGAGAACAATCCCGGTTCAATTAAAAATTCTGCCCCTTTGCTCCCCCGCCCACTCCCTCTGATGCTGGTGGGTAGCTGACAGGCGAATCAGGCCGCACGGTAACGGAGAGCGTGCAAGCTCCACGCACACACAACACCACATTCCTCCACGCGCAGGAGGTCAGCAACAAATCCCCGATGCCTGGCACCGACAGGCAGCAGCTGCAACCCCAGAGCCCATGCTTTTTGCGTCTGTGGCACAGACAACGATTTCCATCAATCAGCCCTGAATAGCTGGGTTATTCATTCCATCAACCCCTTCTCTCACCCCAGAGAAGATGCAAAAGTAAGAAACCGAAGCAGGAGTTGGCCATCTGGCCCATTCAACAGATCCACCATTCAATAATTCTGAGGCTCTGCCTTCTCGTCACTAGAGGGCACACCCTCTCCACATCCACTCTATCTAGACCTTTCGGTATTTGATTTTTCAATGACAAGCACCTCCCCACCCCCACCACCAGTTCTTCTAAACTTCGGCAATCAAATGCTCCTCGTTTATTAACCCTTCCATTCTTAGGATAATTCTCATGAACTTTCTCTGGGCCCTAGCCGACACTAGCACGTCCTGTCCCGCCAGCTTCAACAAAACAGGCCAAGTGGAGACACAATGAAATGCAGATGCTGGAGTCTGTAGCTCAGCAGGACACGGCAGCATCCGTGGGGGAGGGGGCAACAGAGAGTTGAGGTTGTGGGCGCAGTCGCACTGAAGGCTCTCAACTGCCCACTTCCCACAGTGGAAATTCCTCCAGCTTTTTCGTCAGCTGCTTGCCGCTGGTATTGGACACTCTGTACCAGCCTTCACAGCCCCTTGTCATCCTGTTCTCCGTTCCTTTCTTCCTCCTGCACTTTTCCATTTGCAATGACTCCCCATGGATACCCCCTCCATTCCCCCTCTCCCAGCTGGACTGGAACCCCCAATTACCTTAAGTTTAAGGAAAGTGAAATGTTGCCCCCCCCCCCCGCCGTGATTTGAAAGACCTCTGCCAGATCATACCTCAGAGGTGAGCCTCACCCCCACTGAGTAGGAATTGTTTTTGTGAACCTGCATGCACCTTCTCTGGTGCCTCCACACATCATCAGAACTGTGCACGCCATTCCAAGTGAAGACCATCACAATGCCCTGTTTTACAATTCTGTCCCATATGAAACAAGCCCCCTGGGGCTCAGCTTTGGCTGTGCAAAATTCATTGGTGATGGTCAGAACTCCGACTTGCAAGAAATCCCTTTGAGGCACGCAGGGAACAAGAATAGCATTACCTCAGATGATGAAGCTGAAACACTTTAAAACTCAACAAGTTCAACCAGAAGGGGTGGGAAGATTTGGGAGAGAGATCGTGTATGAATGTCACAGCAGTACTTTTCAGATTTTTCTTTGAACAGAGCACAGCAAGAGGCAACAGCAAACCCCTCGTTTGGTAGAGGCACCACACGTAACCAACAGCACCACAGTTTACTTCAACTGTCCGAGCCACTCCGCATCCGGGCCACAGAACAAGGTAGGAGGGAAGGGGATGCCGGGGCAAAGTCGTCAGTTAAAACCCACAACGGAATCTCACCTGAGGATTTATTCCTCATTAGGCGCACCTCCCGAGGCTGGTAACCGGCATACTGCAGCTGCATTCGGATCTGAAAGGAGACATGGCAGAAGGAAACACGATGATGGACTGGTGGAGTTTCTATACAGCCTCACTAACCACCCCACTCCCCAACTTGTGACCACTGATGCCCAGCCAAAACCGGGGTAAGAACGTCGCAACTTGACATCGTTGTAAGTGTGCAGGTTGAAAATGAGAGTAGGATAAGGAAATACGGTGGCCCAGGTAGTACAGCAGTAAGCTTAGGACGGCCCAGAGTTCAATACCAGCACCATCTGTACATCTTTCCCCATGATCGTGTAGGTCTTCTCCAGATAATACAGTTTCCTCCCACAAACCGGTCAGTAAGTCAATGGGTTGTTGTAAATTATCCACCTGATTGTTGGATCGTGCTGCTCACTGGGTCAGAAGGACCTCCTCTACAATGTATGTCCAAGTTTAAAAGAACTAGAATCCCTTTGTGTTTGTCCCCTCCGGCTCAGTCTGCCAGGCTTCACCTGAGAAAAATACCCACAAGGGCTACACGGGAAGATCGTCGGTCGAGGTGTCCAGTTGAAGGGCGGAATGTCACATTGCAAGTGCAGTTGGGGCACTGTGCACACTTCTGCTCACCCATTACAGGGATAGTGAGGAGGCTTCACCAGGATGTGGCCTGGAGTGGAGAGGTTGGACAAACTTGGGTTGCTTTCTCTTGAATGGCAAAAAGCTGATGAACCAGCCGACAAGGGTTTATAACATCATGAGAAGCAGAGATGGGGAAGCTGTTCACAATCTTTCACCCAGAGTCAAAACGTCAGGTATCAGAGGACAGGCATTTAAGGCGAGTGAGCTAAGTTTACAGGGGATGTGCACGGCAAGCTGCCTTTTATTTTGCCTTTGAGAGAGTGGAGGGTGCCTGGGATGGTGATGGGACACAGACGGAGAGGACCAAGAAGCTAGTGGAAAGACACTTGCAAATGCAAGTAATGAAGGGATTTCGAGATTTAACTTAATTCAGCGTCACTCAGAAATCCTGGGCCATAGGACCTGTTACTGTGCTGTTTTACACTTAATGGCCACTTTATTAGGTATACTGGTTCATTAACACAAATATCTCATCAGCCAATCATGTGGTAGCAACTCAATGCAGGAAAGCATGCAGACGTGCTCAAAACTTCAGCTGCTGTTCAGACCAAACATCAGAACGGGTGAGGAAACGTGATCTCAGTGACACTGAACGTGGGACGTCTGTTGAGGATCTCAGAAACTGCTTATCTCCTGGGATTCTCACACACAACAGTGTCTACAGCAGAGCTTCCCAAACTGGGGTCCCTTGGTTAACGGTATTGGTCCTTGGCATACAAGGGCTGGGAGCCCCTGCTCTAGAGCTTTCAGAGAATGGTGTGGCAAACAAAAAACATCAATGAGTGGCAGTTCTGTGGCTGAAAATGCCTTGTTAATGGGGAATGGTCAGACTGGTGCAAACTGACAGGAAGGTGGCAAATAACGTGTTACAACGGTGGTGTGCAGAAGAGCATCTCTGAACACACATCAAACCTCGTAATGGATGGGCTATAGCAGCAGCAGACTACACCAGTTTCCTCTCCTCAATCGAATAAAGTGGCCACTGAGTGTCTGTTAAATAACAAAACGGCCGTGACTAGATAATATGACTGTTTTTTTTAAAAACAAGTGTCACTTCTGAACACTGACTGGAAACCTCCTCGTCCATTTTACTGTGAAAGCTACCATATTTCCTGCAATTTCCTTCTCTCAGTGCTGCCAAACCCTTCTCACAGCACAACCTGCAGGCCGGGGTCTACAGAGCCCTCAGTTATTGGTAAGGGTCCATAGCATCAAAATTTCAGAACCCCGTCCCACATGCATCCCTTGCTCTCTCACGTACATCGTTCTCGGTGGCGGAGGGGGGCAGCATCCGCAGCATGATGATCCTGCTGGCCTTCTCCTCGCCCGTCTCATTCCGATAGTCTTGGTCTCTGTAATCCCCATCCCCTGGGAAGCTGAAGGCATCTTCAGGGTTGTCGTAGTTTCTGTAACCGTCACCGTCCTCTCTGTAATCCTACAGTAAGTGGGGGAGTCAGACACAACACAGTGAGAGGCTGAGAACTGCAGTGGCCAAGGAGAAGAGCGGGAGTCAGTGGGCTGGCAAGAAGGCAGAGAGGCAAGTGTTAGACCTGGAGATGTTGTAGTCCAGGTTCTTCAGAAAGCAAGAAGGGGATGCAAATCTTTTGTTTATACTGTTTTATCAGATGCTCAAACAAAAAAAAGTGAAATACAATAGCAAATAACTGGCTCCAACTGTGGCCCAACCAGTTCAAGACAAACACAAAGGAATTCTCTGATAAGAACCGCCTGTGATTCAACAAAGACGGCTTTGATTTATGCTTCCGTAACACAAGCTAACAGACATTTCAATGTCATTCACTTCAAAGGGTATTGGGGCGGGGGGCAATGATTATTCATTCTCCTTTCTACAGCAACGAGTTCCTAGGTGTCAACATCACCAATAGACTTTCCATGTCCAACCATGTAGATGCGACAGAAAAGAAATGTCACCAGCGCCTCCACTTCCAGAGGAAGCTAAGAAATCTAGCATGTCAACCTTCAGCCATATCAATTTTTATTGATGCACCATAGAAAGCATTTAACGGGACTTAGTACAGCAACCGCAAGAAACTGCGGAGTTATAGACACAGCTCAGCACATCACAGATCTAGTCTCCCCTCTGTGGACTGTCTAGACTTCTCGCTACCTCAGTAAAGTCGCCAGTATAATCAAAGACCTCACCCACTCCAGACATTCTGTCTTCTCCCCTCTCCCATCAGGCAGAACTTACAAAAGCCTGAAATCACTGTCACCAGGCTCAAGGACAGCTTCTACCTTGCTTTTATAAGATTCTGAATTACCTTTTGTACATTACACTTTATTCTATGTTGTTACTGCTCTGCCTTGTTCTACCTCAATGCACTATGTAATGATTTGGACAGTATTTAAGACTATGACAATAATAAACCAATACCAAGGTGGTCACCCCCTCAGATCCTGTCTAAATCTCATTTCAAACAACACACACAAAATGCTGGTGGAACACAGCAGGCCAGGCAGCATCTATAGGGAGAAGCTCTGCTGACATCCTGGCCTGAAACAGCGACAGTGCTTCTCCCTACAGATGCTGCCTGGCCTGCTGTGTTCCACCAGCATTTTGTTGAATTTCCAACCTCTGCAGATTTCCTCGTGTTTGCTATTTAAATCTCATTTCAGCTAACCACCCTAAAACTTAGTCCTTGCGTTTTATCCAAATCTTTTATTAGGGAGGGGGTGGAGATACGTCTCTACCAAAGGAGGTGTAAGCATTCCTTCCTTTCTCTAGCCTGCCAGTCACCATTGAACATGGTGTAGTACCCTTCCCCCCGCGTCAAGGACACTGTGAAGCCATGGGAGCAGGTGGTGGAGGGTCACATGAGCAGCTGGTATATATCACAAGTCCTAGTTATGCGACCACTGACGCCAGGAAGACAATCTGGTAATGGCAAACCACTTCAATAGAAAAATTTGCCAAGAACAATCATAGTCATGGAAAGACCATGATCACCCATGTCGTACAACATAATGATGATGATAAGAGAGAATGTTTACTGCAGTCCACATTATATCCTTATCAAGTTTTATGTACTTCAGTCATGTGTCTCTCCTAGTACTTTCCACTCCAGGAGCCACAGACCCAGACTTTACTTGAGAGTGAACTGCTCCATGCCCACTTATCTTATTCTCAGATCACATCACCCCACGTTACTCCACAGAACACGCATAGGAAAATATACATCCTTTGGCCCACAATTTTGTGCTGCCCTTTTAACCTACTCCTAGATCAATGTAACCAGTCTCCCTACACGGTCCCTCAACTTTTCTTCCATCCACACGTCCATCTAGGAGTCTCAGATGTTCATAATGCAGGTGCTCCCAACCTGGGGCCCACAGACCCCCTTGGGGTATATGAATCTAAGGTTGGGAACATTTGCTGTGATGTACTTATTCCACCACCACTACCTCTGTTAGTGCAGTAAGCACTCTGTAAAAAAATACTACCTCTGACATCCCCTCTATATTTTCTTCCAATCACCTTAAAATTATCACGGTTTGGAGGTTTGTTTGCCTCAGTGACCCAGAGAGCTATGGTGGCTGGACTCAGGGCTTTATGTTTTGACTCAGGGTAGGGTCACCCAAATCAAAAGGTCAAAGGGTAGAGGCCAGACTGTGGTCCACCAGTCCTCCAGGTTCAGGGGTTCAGCTAAGGGCTGACAACCTTAACCAGTAAAAGGAAATTGTTACAGAACAGGCAATGAAGAAAACCTTCAATGCTACCCGAAACAACAGCAGTGGAACAGGTGGTACCCAAAACTGATGCTCCCTTGTATTAGTCACTTCCACACAACGTTGCCAGCCACTCCACCCCTTCTTCACACTGTGGGCTATTCACAACAGCCAGTTAATGTACCGACCCTCTCCCATGGATCTCTGGCACCAAGAGCCTGTGGCCGTGCGAACTGTCAGCGCAGTAACTCGCTGTCTTCCGGCCTGTAAACCACCTTCTGCAAATCCGCCTACCTCATGTCCATTACAGCTGCAGCGTGGATGCCAGCTCCCTTGTATAAAAAGACCAAGTGAGGACCCCACCCCCAGCGCAGAAGCATACCTCAGAGTGGTCGTAGCCCCAGCTGTCCTGCTGGCCGTAGTCCTTGCCAGTGTCGCAATCATAGTCCGGGTCATAGGACCGGTAGTCCATGTCCCTGTAGTCATGATCCCGCCTATCACGGGATTCTCGAGGGTCGTCCTTGCACCGGTCACTCCCGTAGCGTCCCATCCGCTCACTGCGGCTGGAGCTGCAGGAAGAGACGGGAAAGCACGGCAGGTTACTTCCCTTTCTCTTATTGACAGTATGAGGTGGAGACTAACTGTTCACACACGGACACAACCGCAAAAATGAAGGGATTGCCGAGAGCCAAGGTCCCGGGGAGCTTAAAGGAAGCAAGGGAATTAGGGCTCCAGTGAAAGTGGCAGAGAAACCATGGGTACCTGGTCACAGGGCCTGGACCCCAACGAAATTAAAGGAATCTCAGGATCTGGTCCCCAGTGAGCTTAAAGGAACTGCTGGGCCTAGTCCCCACTGAGATTAAAGAGATCACAGGATCTGGTCCCCAGCAAGTTTAAAGGGATCGCAGGGCCTGGTCCCCGGTGGGATTAAAGAGAAATCGGAGCCTGCTCCCTAGTGAGATTGAAGGGATTGCAGTGTCTGGTCCCCGCTGAGATTACAGGGAAGGTGGGGCCTAGTTTCTAGTGCAATTAAAGGAATCACGGGACCTAGTACCCAGTCAGATTAAGGGAAAGTGGGGTCTGGGAACTGAGAGACAATGTTCAGAGGGAGGGTATCAAGCAGATACCCTGCAAGTTAGAGAGTGCACTGAACATCACAAGTAGCTGGGCCCAGATTTGCAATGAGGGAGGACAGCCAGATGCTTCACCTATGGGATTCAGTACGAGTTTAACAACAGGTTATTGGAGTTTGACTGTAGAATACCATTAGAGCTGGCCCATAAGGGGAGGGGAGGGGATGGTCAGTTGAGTTTAATAAATTACCGTTTGTCATACTCCATCTCTCGCCCACAGATGGTGTACTCAAGAACTTTGGTGTGCAACAGCTGTCTTCCTCGCTGCTTTCCTGCAAAATAGATAAAGTCACCATAACTGACAGGCCCACCCTGTGCATAGCAGAATAACAACAAACAACACCCACCCAAAACTCAACCGGTAAATGCCGGCTCAATGTCTGAACCAGGAAACAAGCACAAATTACCTCGGTGAACTTGAGAAAGACAACTGCAAAGTGAAATGGGGAAAGCGGAGGGGATAGTATAGAGAGGGCTTGTAAAGGTGGAAACAAACCTGATTTTCCACAAAAGATGACAGCCAATTCCTGACCCACTCAGCTGCATTCAATTCCTCTTATCTCTATCGTTATAAACACAATTACGCTACAGAGACTGAAAGGTCTCAGTACTGTACCCTGGTGTTACACAGTGAGACCCGTCCCCACCAGTACTGTACCCCAGTGTTACAGCGACTGAACCGTCCCCACCAGTACCGCACCCCGGTGTTACACAGTGAGACCCGTCCCCACCAGTACCGTACCCCGGTGTTACAGTGTCAGACCCGTCCCCACCAGTACCGTACCCCGGTGTTACAGTGTCAGACCCGTCCCCACCAGTACCGTACCCCGGTGTTACAGTGTCAGACCCGTCCCCACCAGTACTGTACCCCAGTGTTACAGTGACTGACCCGTCCCCACCGGTACCGTACCCCAGTGTTACACAGTGAGACCCGTCCCCGCCAGTACCGTACACTAGTGTTACACAGTGAGACCCGTCCCCGCCAGTACCGTACCCCGGTGTTACACAGTGAGACCCGTCCCCACCGGTACCATACCCCGGTGTTACAGTGTCAGACCCGTCCCCACCAGTACTGTACCCCAGTGTTACAGTGTCAGACCCGTCCCCACCAGTACTGTACCCCAGTGTTACACAGTGAGACCCGTCCCCACCAGTACCGTACCCCGGTGTTACAGAGGGAGACCCGTCCCCGCCGGTACCGTACCCCGGTGTTACAGAGCGACAGACCCATCCCCACCGGTACCGGACCCCCCTGGTGCTATAGTGACAGAACCCGTCCCTGCTGGTACTGTACCCCGGTGTTCCAGGGGTAGGCAAACTACGGCCCATGAAGGTATTTTGACCGGCCTGCGAGCAAATACTGGGATACTATACTTATCTGGCCCGCGAGCAATTTTTCCTTATTCTGAATGTTTCACGCGACCACACTGACGGACATGAAAGTTGTCTTGTTACACTGACCCCAGGTTCCGTTTTGTTCCAAACCAAACACTGGTATAAATGAATGACGGGAAGGCAAACTACCTTATTAATATGTATTTGATACTCTCTGTGCATGTGCAGGTTTTCAGATGGGATCGTTCAAATTAGTAAACAGGAACAGCGTCACTGTGTTTTAACAAGAAATCCATTTTAAATATCCAGTTATTTACATGTGCTACGATACTTGTTGAATAACTCGCGTTTCGGAATAAAATCGAAGAAAAAAATTCCAATGGCAATGAATGCAAATCGCAGGAAGGTAGACGCTGAGTGCCGAAATTTCCAAGACTCTAGGACACGAGATTACTTCTTCATCAAGCAAGTTGGGAAACCAGTTTGTCTCATTTGCATAGAAAATGTTGCTGTGAAGAAAGTGGCAAATATCAGGCAACTTTACGGGATCTGCCAAGGTGGAAATTTTAACAAGTTTACTGGGCAAGCAAGGAAAGATGAAGTTGAGTGAATGAAGGCTAGTTTCAGAAAACAAACATCATCTTTTGCCAAGAAAAGCACCAAGTCTCAAAACATATTGCAGAAAAGATGAAGCCTTTTGCAGATGGAGAGCTTGTCAAAGAATATTTACTGGCAGTGGTGAATATTGTTTGTCCTGAAAAGAAATCTTTATTTGCATCTATATGCCTGTCAGCAAGAACGATCACACGGAGAGTTGAAGAAATGTCAGCAGATGTTAGAAATTGTGGGATTACCAGCCTCAAAAAGGAAATGGTGCACATTTTCCCACCTTTCAAAAAAGTAAAGCACAAGATCCAGACATCTTTGTGAGTATGGTCCAAGAATTGAGAAAAGAGTTTTCATCTCGTTTTGCTGATTTTCACCTGCAGGCAAATGAGTTCAAGCTGTTTGCTACTCCATTTGATGTGGAAGTGGACACTGCATCAGAAGTTCTTCACATGGAATTGATTGAGATGCAGTGTGAGGACATATTGAGATTGAAATTTCATTCTGAAGAAATGTCAGTGCTTGACTTATATAAAAAATATATTCATCTGTGGGAAGTATCCTAACTTAGTGGACCATGCAAAAAAGATGGCATAATTTTTTGGCAGCACTTATCTATGTGAGTAATTATTTTCAAACATGAAGAACACCAAGAACCATTTGAGAACAAGATTGACTGATGCCCATCTGGATAATGTCTTGCTCTTGGCATCTACAAGTCAACACCAATATTCTCAATATTGAGAAGCTTTCAAGCAACAAACAGCATCAAGCTTCGCATTGATTTATCGACTGTTTGCATTAAAATTTTCTTTTTTATTATATTTAATTTACCACC
Source organism: Hypanus sabinus (assembly GCF_030144855.1). Lineage (NCBI taxonomy): Eukaryota > Metazoa > Chordata > Chondrichthyes > Myliobatiformes > Dasyatidae > Hypanus > Hypanus sabinus. The sequence goes on along the minus strand of NC_082729.1, from coordinate 27,508,341 downwards.
AATCAATGCATCATGTTCATTGCTTAAAAATTCTTTGTGTCCTTTTAATAGATTCAAAAGATGCCTTGATTGAAATAAATTGCAACTAAACTGAGTTCTTTAATTACTAATTGGCATCCTTGGTTAAGCACAAATTATTTTCTAGCCTGCGTTATTCCTTGAGGCAAAACATAACTAGATGTATTTAAATGGAAAATTCCATTATTTCAAGCTTTTTTAATGGCATAATTCTGACCCACCATCCGCTCATTAATACGCGATCCAGCCCACAGAGGCGAAAAAGGTTGCTGACCTGCGTTATACAGTGACAGGCCCGTCCCCACCGGTACCGTACCCTGTGTTATACAGTGACAGACCCGTCCCCACCGGTACCGTACCCTCGTGTCACAGAGTGACGGACCCGTCCCCACCGGTACCGTACCCTGTGTTATACAGTGACAGACCCGTCCCCACCGGTACCGTACCCTGTGTTATACAGTGACAGGCCCGTCCCCACCGGTACTGTACCCTGTGTTATACAGTGACAGACCCGTCCCCACCGGTACCGTACCCTCGTGTCACAGAGTGACGGACCCGTCCCCACCGGTACCGTACCCCGGTGTCACACAGTGACAGACCCGTCCCCACCGGTACCGTACCCCGGTGTTACACAGTGACAGACCCGTCCCCACCGGTACCGTACCCCGGTGTTACACAGTGACAGACCCGTCCCCACCGGTACCGTACCCCGGTGTCACACAGTGACAGACCCATCCCCACCGGTACCGTACCCCGGTGTCACACAGTGACAGACCCGTCCCCACCGGTACCGTACCCCGGTGTCACACAGTGACAGACCCGTCCCCACCGGTACCGTACCCCGGTGTTACACAGTGACAGACCCGTCCCCACCGGTACCGTACCCCGGTGTCACACAGTGACAGACCCATCCCCACTGGTACCGTACCCCAGTGTTATACAGTGACAGACCCGTATCCCAGTGTCATTTCTCAATTCTGTTGTCTGGGGTTACTCTAGGAAAGCCAATATTCTTTGAACTTTCTTAACTTGATATTCCCTTAAATTCCTCAGCTGTATATGGTGACATGCATGTACTTGGATAATAATGTTAATGTTGGGGTGTGTTGTTGGAGCGGGAGGACAAGCAACCCTCCTGAACCTCTGCAGTCCTGGTGACAGTACATGCTGCAGCACAGTTCATTCCTGAACGCAGTCCAGGTAATGAGGAAAGAACATAGACTGCACACAGCAGTCTGTGATGCTTGCTGGCTCACGGCCCTGTTTGATCCTGACCGTAGACAAGAGTTGGTGTGCTGTCAACACCTTCCCCCCCCGTGACCCTGTTAGCTGCTCCCTGGAGCTCTGGTTTGCTCTGAAATGCCGAGGATGTGCCTGTTGGTATTTTAATATAAACTGCCCCTGGTGTGGACAGCGTCCCACTGAGCAGCCAGGGGGAGGTTGGTGAATGGAGAAGTGAGAGTGGAATTAGTGCAGATGGACGCTCAATGGTTAGCAGACATGGTGAACGGCCTGCCTCTGTGAGGCTGTAGAATACAGAATGTTGTACCAGCCTCTTACCCTACTCCACAACCAAAATATCTCATCTCTCCTGTTCTCCCCCCTCCAGTCACCTCAAACGGTTTAAAACTGGAATTAGGCATTCCCGCTCTGGCTGTCGACTCTGCCTATGCCTCTTATCATGTAGCTCGCTTGAAGGCCTAGTCCTATCATGCTCAGAGGTGGCATGGTAGCGTATTGGTCAGCACAACTCTTTACAGTACCAGCGACCCAGCTGTAACTACCTGCCGCTGCCTGCATGGAGTTTGTACGTTCACCCCGACTGCATGGGTTTCTTCAATCAATGGAAGACTGCTCCAACTTGGGACTGGAAGAGGCAGAGCTGAGTGATGATGGCACTAAAAGCCATCTCCTTTGTTTGCATCTTCAGAAACAGCTCTATTGCTATCTTTGCTATCTCTTTTTTTTCCCATCTTTCAGGGTTCTTCGCAGGAATGGGACTCACTCTCAGGGCCTCATGATCGGCCGCTTTTCCATATCCCAAGGATGCGGCCCCGGAGACAGGCTGGTGCCACCGCGGGAGAACAAGAAAGATCGGAAGCAGTGGGCCTGCTGCTGACTGTGTGCCCAGATGCACAGAGCTCAGATAAAGCGACACAACAGACTTTTAACACCATAAGTATAGAGGGATCAGAAGTGGAGCGAGTGAGCAGCTTCAAGTTCCTGGGTGTCAAGATCTCTGAGGATCTAACCTGGTCCCAACACATCGATGCAGTTATAAAGAAGGTAAGACAGCGACTATTCTTTATTAGGAATTTGAGGAGATTTGGCACGTCAACAAATATACTCCAAAACCTTATATAGTTGCACCATGGAGAGCATTCTGACAGGCTCCGTCACTGCATGGTATGGAGGGCCTACTGCACATGACCGAAAGAAGCTGCAGTAATCTAGTCAGCATCTGGGGCACTAGCCTACAAAGTACCCAGGACATCTTTAGGGAGCAGTGTCTCAGAAAGGCAGCGCCCATTACCATGGACCTCCAGCACCCAGGGTATGCCTTTTTCTCACTGTTGCCATCAGGGAGGAGGTACAGAAGCCTGAAGGCACACACTCAGCGATTCACAAACAGCTTTTTCCCCTCTGCCATCCCATTCCTAAATGGACATTGAACCCTTGGACACTACATCACTTTTTTTTTCTTTCTATAAATATACAGTATTGCTGTTTTGCAATTTTTTAATCTATTCAATATATGTAATTGACTTGTTTATTTATTATTTCTCTTCTCTGCTAGATTATGTATTGCACTGAACTGCTGCTGACAAATTTCTCGTCAGATGCTGGTGATAATTCTGAAACCAGCCAGTTGTTTTGTTACGATTCCCTTCGCTGTGAAACATCTCTTATTCCCTTATTAAGGAGAGAGAGCCCATAGTATGTCAAATGCCAGGTGAACAAGTAGACTTTGGGGTACTGCAAGTCTGTGTCATTAACTGATGCTCTGCTGTAAGTTTGAGTGCTGGGGGGGGGGCGGTTGCTGTTGTTTTTGCTGTTTGGGGAGGGTCAACACCTTGCTGCTGCTTCTGCGTGGGAGGGGGGAGTTGCTTTGGGGTTCTAACATTTAACTGTCATTCATTCTTTGGAGCACTCCTCTGTTTTTGTGGATGTTTGCAAAGAAAAAGCGTTTCAAGATGTATATTGTACACATTTCTCTGACTTTAAATGTACCTATTGAAACCAGTGCAACTGTGCAACAAGAACATCGACCCCCAAATCCCCCTCCCACACACAAAACACAAGAACATGGACCCCCAAATCCCCCTCGCACACACAAAACACAAGAACATGGACCCCCAAATCCCCCTCGCACACACAAAACACAACACTGACCCCCAAATCCCCCTCCCACACACAAAACACAAGAACATGGACCCCCAAATCCCCCTCGCACACACAAAACACAACATAGACCCCCAAATCCCCCTCGCACACACAAAACACAACACTGACCCCCAAATCCCCCTCCCACACACAAAACACAAGAACATGGACCCCCAAATCCCCCTCGCACACACAAAACACAAGAACATGGACCCCCAAATCCCCCTCCCACACAAAACGCAACACTGACCCCCCCAAATCCCCCTCGCACACACAAAACACAACACTGACCCCCAAATCCCCCTCCCACACACAAAACACAAGAACATTGACCCCCAAATCCCCCTCCCACACACAAAACACAACAAGAACACCAGCCCTCCAATCCACTCCTCCGCACAAGAGCTGTAACACGGAGACCAGAACTTAACACAATATATGGGTTACAGGTGAATAATAAATCAATTCACTCTCGGGGTGGTGTGCAAATGGGAAGCTCGTTGGTGATAAGTGGCAAAAGACACCTGCTGCCTGACCTCTGTGGGTTCAGTGCACTCTACACACAGGCTGGGATTTGTCCTTCATCTTTACAGGAAAAAGACCGGAATGTTTGGAAAGGAAATGATAAGACTCCACCGTGGACATCGTCTCTTCTCCCCCTCTCATCGAGCAGAAGGTACAAAAGCCAGAAAGCAAGGATCACTAAGCTGAAGGACAGCTCTACCCCACTCTTCAGACCATTAATGAACCTGCCCAGTACGATAAAATGGGCTCTTGACCTCATGATCTACCTCGTTATGACTTGCACCTTACTGTTTGCCTGCACTGCAACTTTCCCTGAAACTGTTGCCCTTTATTCTGCATTCTGTTCGTGTTTTACCTTGTTCTACATCAATGTACTGTGTAAGGACATTGTTTACTGTTCTGTCTGAACAGTATGAAAGAGAAGCTTTTCACCACCTCGGCACATGTGACAATAATTAACCAATTCTGTCAGTGATGAAGTTCGCACAGAACACACACACTTACTCAGTGGCCACTTTATTGGGTACACCAGTACCCTGTGTGCTCATACAAATAGCTCATCTGCCAATCATGTTGCAAAAACTCAATGCATCAAAGCATGCAGACATGGTCAAGAGGTTCAGCTGTCATTCAGTACGGGGGGAGGGGAACGTGATCAAAGTGACTGATCGGGAAATGACTGCTGGTGCCAGATGGGGTGGTTTGAGTATCTCTTGGGATTTTCACACACAACGGTATTGAGTTTACAGAGAATGGTGGGGGAGAAAAAAAGAACACCCAGTGAGCAGAAATTCTGTGGATGAAAATGAGAGCTCAGAGGAGAATGGCCAGACTGGTTCAAGCTGACAGGAAATCAACAGTAACTCAATAACCACACATTACAGAAGAGCATCTTTGAACACAAAGCACATTGAATCCTGAAGTGCATGAGCTACAACAGCAGGAGACCATGAATATACATCCAGTGGCCACTGGGTATGAGTGCATATTCTTGCAAGAATCTCGATGCGGGTCATATGGAGTTTACTGTGCATCTGAAAGTTGGTCCAGTTAACATTCAGCAACACAGAGCCAAGATCTATTCACCAATATTATGGTCACCCGTGGGCTGAATTCCCCATCACATTGCTGTAACTTTTTTTATTATTGACAATGGTTTATGACTAAGTGCTCATAATGAAATACCAACTCAGAGAGAGTATACAAAAGCAAGTCAAGCTCTTTATTTACCAATTTTTCAAAAATCAAATTGGTTTTCTGGAGCAGCAAGGTAAATTTCTAAAGAGTTACACAGCACTGAAAACAGACTTTTTGGCTCAACTCATCTGTGCCAAGCAAGTTGGCTACAAGAGCCTGCTCTGTTTATTGCATTTGGCCTGTATCTCTCTAAATGTTTTCTGTCCACATGCCTTTTAAATGTTCTATTTACCTTATTCCTCTACCTCATTATCAGGGGTACCCAACCTGGGGTTCACAATAGGATTCCATGACATAAAACAGGTAAGGAATCCCTGCTCTAGGTGAAGAACTTGCCCCCCAGACCCGTTTTACAAGTCTCTACCCCTACTTTAAACCTATGCCCACTAGTTTTGAACCTCCCCGCCCCCCCCCCCAAACCTGAGGACAAGACAATGTTTTCAATGCTCCACATGAATTCATAAATCTCTGTACACGCAATGCTGGAGGAACTCAGGAGGTCATGGAGAGGAATTAAACAGTTGATGTTTCAAGCTGAGAACCTTCATCAGGACTTGGTTAGTGGTCTTGGCCAAAACGTCAACTGTTTACTCTTTTCCACAGAACACGTGACTCTGGTTCTGTGCATCCGCAGAACTTTGTATTTATAAACCTCTACGAGGTCACCCCTTAGACTCCTACACTCCAGGGTGGGGTATCCAGTCTCCTTATAACCCCAGCTCTCTCCCAGTAACATTCTCGTGCATCCAGTTTAATGCATCCTTCCTATACAGGGGGGACCGGAATTGCACCCGGATTCCCAGAAGTGGCAAAGTCTTGTATAGCTGTGACACGACATCCCAAGTCCTGAGTCTATATACTGACTAATGAAAGCAAGAATGCAAAACCCCTTCTGCACCATCACGTTTACCTGTGTTGCCAGGAACTCCAACTTGCAAAGGTACACTTCCATTCTAATGCTCTCTTACACCTTGGCTATACATGTTCTTATCCAAAGCTCTCTCTGCACTCTTACTCATCGCCTTGACTCTTGCTGAACAACCAGCTCTCAGCCACGGTTTTAAAACTCTCATCTTCAATGTTCATTTCCCCAGGTGCACAGTGCACCAAAGAAAGCATCCTATATGAACACGTCACATGGTAAATGCTGGTCCTGATGAAGGGCCTCAGCCCACAACGTCAACTATTTATTCCCCTCCATAGATGCTGCCCAACACGCTGACTTCCTTCAGCACTCTGTGCGCGCTGCCCTGGATTTGTAGAATCTCATATCCGTCTGGAAGCATAACGGCTCAGTATGGCACCGGTTCTGCCCGTGACAAGAAAAGTTGTGGACATTACAGAAACCAGCCACCCCTCCACGGACTCTGTCTACACTTCCCGCTACAACCAATATAATCAAAGACCCCCACCCACCCTGGACATTCTCTCTCCTCCTCATTAGGCTAAGGGTACCATCAGGCTCAAGGACAGATTCTATCCCACTGTTAAATGGTACTCCAAATAGTACTTTAAGATGGACCCTTGACCTCACACCTACTTTGTTATAACCTTGCCCTTTGTTTTACCAGCACTGCACTTTCTCTGCAGCTGTTACATTTTATTCTGCATTATTATTGCTGTACCTTGTTGTTCCTCAATGCACTGGATGATTTGATCCACGTGATCAACGAGAGGGGATCTTCTCACTGTATCTTTGTGTTGGTTCTCTCCCCACTCCCTGGTAAGCAAAGCGGCCTACAATGACAGTGTCAGAGCGCAGATTGGCTAAGGAACCTATGACTTTCAGGTGCTTGGTGCAAGGTCCCCTTCCTCATATGCATTGATGAAGTCCCTTGCATCCTGAAGCTCAAGTCCCAGGTGTTCATCTGCTCGAGTACGGTCTGCTTATAACTACTCAAGTTCAGAGCGAACGGTGAAAATTGAGAGATTTACTGGCCCTCATTCAGATACCCACGAGGAAGGTGGAGGAGAGGAACTTTTGAACTGGTGTAAGTCTACACAATGGATCCAATGGTGAGGACAACACAGAGTAGATGATGGAGGCTGATGGGTGAAAAGTGTAGATTCAAGGGGTTAATGGCCCTGTGAGTCCAAGATAAAAGCTTGGTGACAGCTCAATGTGAGCACAACCTGCTTCAGAGTCAAGTGTCGACAAGAGTCACTCGAGCCCTGCAACTTCTGAGAGTTTGATTCGGTTCCCTCCCTCTTCCTCACTCCCAGCTCCTCTACCATCTCCTCAACTCCCACTCCCTTCCTGATTCCTCCCTCTTCTCCCCTCATTCCCCTTCTATGCACCTCCCAATCACAAGCTGAAACACTAGACCCACTTAACATGGAAGAAAACCTGTCAATCCGTGCCCTAAATGCACAAGGTATGGACAACCCCAACCTCTGGGATAGATTCTCAGTTTAGGTAAACTCATTATCAAAACATGTTCATATGACCGAGATTCATTTTCTCACAGGCATTCACAGTAGAACAAAGAAATTCTAGAGAATCAATGAAAAACTACAAACAAAGATTGATAATGTGCAAAAGATGATAGACTGCAAATACAAAAAAAAGTAAATTATATTGAGAACATGAACAGCCTCCTGTATGGTGGTGTTGTCTCAGTCCTGAGTGGGTCATCATTTACCCTGACAAGATGGTCGCTGTGTTAGGACCAAGGGACGACAGCAAGGACAAGTGCTGCTCCAGGAAAGTCAGAGGGGATCTCCCACAAGGTTAACTTTTGCACACTGGGAACGTTTGTCCCGAATCCTTTGCTGGCACATATTCCAGGATCAGAATGTAGCATAACTGACCACACCTCCCCACTGCTTTATAGTATATGAGACTGATACAGGCTAAAGCAACTGGAGCCCATTCTGACTGGCTGCGTCACAAGAGGCTGCAGAGGGTTGCAGATTCAGTCAGCTCCATCTCAGGCACATGTAGAGTATACTGACTGGCTGCATCACAGCCAGGTATGGAAACACCAATGCCCTTGAACAGAAAATCCGACAAAAAGTAGTGGATACAGCCCAGTCCATCATGGGTAAAGCCCCCCTCCACCACTGAGCAGGAAGCTTTGTCGCAGGAAAGTAGCATCTATCATCAGGGACCCCCAATACCCAAGACATGCTCTCTTCTCACTGCTGCCATTAGGAAGATGGTACAGGAGACTCCACACCACCAGGTTCAGGAAAAGTTACTAACCCTCAATCATCAGGCTCCTGACCTCTCCACTGCAATTCGGATTAATATCACTGGCATGTGTCATGAAATGTCATATTTGCAGCAACAGTTCATAGCAATGCATAACAATAGAGGGGAAAAAACAGAATTATAGTAAATATATGTATTAGTTAAATTAAATAACTAGTTAAAAAATAGGAATAATATAGAAGTGAGGTAGTGTCCATGGGTTCAATGCCCATTCAGAAATCGGATGGCAGAAGGGAAGAAGCTGTTTCTGAATCATCGAGTGTGTGTGTTTTCAGGCTCCTAATGGTAACAATGAAAAGACGGCATGTCTAGGGTGGTAGGAATGCTTCACTTGTCACACTCACTTTCAAGGACTCTTCATCTCGTTCTCAATATTTATTACTTATCATTTCTTTCTTTTTATAACAGCAAGACAAAGGAGATGGTGATGGACTTTAGGAGGACTAAGCCTGCACTGCTCCGTTACTATTGATGGTGAGGATGTGGATGTGGTGAGCACCTACAAGTACCTGGGATGCACCTAGACCACAACTTGGGTGCAGCACCAACACAGAGGCTCTGTACAAGAAAGGCCAGAGTCGCCTCTACTTCCTGAGGAGACCGAGGCTCTTTGCAGGCCTCTCCTTCAAGTGTTCCACCAGTCTGCTGTCGCCAGTACAACTTTTTATACAGCGGTGTGCTGAGGTAATGGCGTTCAATGCCAAAAGGGTCAATAAACAGACTGGAGGCTGTGGTAGAACAAAGGACCCCACGGCAATTCTGGACTATATCTCTCACCCTCTGCATGCCACCTTGGCTGAACAGAGGGGCACTTTTAGTAATAGGATAAGATAACTGCACTGCTCCAAAGAGCGCTGTATGAAATCATTCTTATCCTCGGCCATTCGGCTCCATAATGAGTCAACCTATAGCTGGGGAAGTGATGACTTCCTCCTGTTAGACTGTGCTAACTTATTTTTTTTATTCTTTCTTCCTTCTCCTCTAACCTTTGTATATCTGAGCACTTGTAATGCTACTGTGACACTGTAATTTTCTTTGGCATCAATAAAGTATCTATCTGTACATATTGTTGTCTTTGGCACACTGGTTGAACACCCAAGCTGATAGATCATTGATTCTATTATGGTTATTATTCTATTATGGATGTGAATATGCCCACAAGAAAATTAATCTTAGTTTGTATATTAATCTTAGTTTGTATCTTTACTTTGATAATAAATTTACTTTGGAAGCTTTCCCAGCAGTGAGGGACATCTTCAAAGGTGATGCCTCAAGAAGGCAGCATCAACGATCCTCACATGCACTCTTCTCATTACTATCAGAGAAGAGGTACAAGAGCCTGAGGATACACACTCAATGTCATAGGAACAGCTTCCTCCCCTCCATCAGACTTCCAGATGGTCCATGAACTCCACCAGGTTTCTCCTTTTTTTAAATTTATATTTAGAATTCATTGTAATTCTGTATCTTTGCATGTTCCAAATCAAATAATTAAGCGTGAAATACTGTGTCAAATAATGACACATCTCACATCCTGGTGAAATGAAAGGTCTCAGCCTGAAGCCATGCCTGACCTACCGAGTTCCTTCAACATCACTCATGTCGAATGAGTGGGTGAAAATAAACACGGCACCAGAATATTCATCCACCCTGGGTCTGCCGAACCACACGGGCTAGCTCCACCATGTTGCCCCCATACCCTTGTTTTGAAATTGCACCATTTTAGTCCCTCCAACGGCCTTGCCTCACCACCGCCTCAACAAGTCACTGTGCCCCTTCCAAATGTACTGAAGCTATCTGTTTTCTCCAACTGTGATGAAAGGTGGGACAGCACTGACAGACTGCCAAGGGAAGTGGCTGCAGATGCTGTAGCCTGGAGCAACACACAGAAAGTTGGAGGCTGTCATGGCTGTCCATTTCCCTCCACAGATGCTGCCTGAACTCCATCTTCCCATCACCTTGCAATGAACTAAATAGCTGATTGTTGATGACAGGAAGTGGGTGTGCGAGGAACGTAAGCAAGTGCCAGTATACACTGGGGAAAGATCAAGAGGCAGTGCCATCATTAAGGACCCCCACCACTTTCCATTTTCTCAATAAGGAGGTGCAGAAGACACCCACTCAACGATGCAGGAGTACCTTCTCCTCTGCCATCGGATTTCTGAATCCACGAACAGTACCACACTTTATTCTATTTATACTTATAGGAATTATTCACTTAGGAATTGTTCTTCTCTATTATTATGCATTGCTGCCACAAATTTAATAAATTTCACCACATACAGAAAATTACAATGGCATGAGAGGGGAACTGGCCGTAGTTGACTGGAAAGGGACACTAGCAGGAAGAACAGGAGAGCAACGATGGCTGGAGTTTCTGTGAAAAATGAGGGAAGTGCAAGACAGATATATTCCAAGTAAGAAGAAATTTTCAAGGGAAGAAGGACACTACCATGGCTGACAAGTGAAGTCAGAGCCAAAGTAAAAGCAAAAGAGGCGAAATAGATTTATGTCTGGGTCCGACCATGCCAAATATTATCCTTTGCCTCTCTCCTGGTTAGACGCTTGATCCTCCTCAGATGGAGAGATGTTGCCCCGCCCACTCATGCTCAATGGCTTAACGACATCATGGCCTGTTTGGACCTCGAAAAAATTCATTATTCGGTTCTCAATTCCGACCTAAAGTTCCATAAGGTCTGGGGACCTTTTATCGAGTACTTTCATAACCTTCCTCTTGACTAGGGTTTTTTTCTTTTCGGTCCCTTGCTTTCAGCTCCTTTTTTTTCCTCTGGTAGAAGGCATTATTACCCTCTGTTGCTGAGTGTATTCACAGTCTGGGAGTTTGGTTGTCCTGACTTATACTCTCTATATTGTGTTGTGGTTGGTCTGGAGTTGCTGTTTTTTCTTGCGTTGTGGGGCTTGGGGAGGACACTAAGCTTACTTGTCTTTAATTTAGGTGCTTTTTTTTGTTAAATTCTCTTCCTTTGTAGCATATTGCTATTGTATGCTTAATTTTGCACTGTTTTAATGTTCCTCATTGGGATTTGGGGTTTTTAATTTGTAAAATGTTTTGAAAAACTAATAAAAAATTTTTTTAAAAAAAGCAAAAGAGAGGGCATACAAGGAAGCCAGAGCTAGTGGGTAGATAGAGGATTGGGGAGCTTTTAAGAACCTGCAGAAGGAAACTAAGAAGTTCATTAGGAAAAAAAAGATAAATTATAAGTGGAAGCTGGTGACTAATACAAAGAAGATACTAAAACCTTTTTTAAGTATATAAAGGGTAAAGAGAGTCAAGTGTAGACATAGGACCAATGCAAAATGATGCTGGAGATATTGTAATTAGAGATGCAGAGATGGCAGAGGAACTGAACACGTATTTTGCATCAGTCTTCACAGTGGAAGACATCTGCAGTACACCGGACATTCAAAGTGTCAGGGAAGTGAAATTTGTGCAGTAAAAATTACGACAGAGAAGGTGCTCAGGAAGCTTAATGGTCTGAAGGTGGAGAAATCGGGACCTGATGGAACGCACCCTCGGGTTCTGAAGGAAGTAGCTGGAGAGAATGCAGGGGCATTGACTCTGATCTTTCAAGAACTGATAAGATTCTGGCATTGTACCGGATGACTGGAAAATTGCAAATGTTACTCCGCTATTTAAGAAGGGTGGGAGGCAACAGAAAAGAAACTATAGTCCTGTTAGCCTGGCATCAGTGGTTGGGAAGTTATTGGAATCAATTGTTAGGGATGTGATTACAGAATACCTGGAGGCACATGACAAGACAGGCCAAAGTCACCATGGTTTCCTTGAAGGAAAATCCTGCCTGACTAACCTACTGCAATTCTTTTGAGGAAATTACAAGCAGGGTAGACAAAGGAGAGGCAGTAGATGTGGTGTACTTGGATTTTCAGAAGGTCTTTGACAAGCTGCCGCACATGAGGCTGCTTAGCAAGATAAGAGCCCATGGCATTACAGAGGTGAGGCACTGACTGGTCAGCAGAAAAGAGAGAGAGGGAATAAAGGGATCCTATTCTGGCTGGTTGCTGGTTACCAGTGGAGCTCCCCACAGGGGAGGTGTTGGGATTGCTGCTTTTTTTTTTACAATGTAGTTTAATGATTTGGACTACAGTATTAATGGATTTGTGGCTAAATTTGCCGATGATACAAAGATAGGTGGAGGAGCAGATAGTGTCGAGGAAACAGAGAGACTTAGATAGTTTAGGGGAATGGGCAAAGAAGTGGCAAATGAAATACAATGCTGGTCATGTACTTTGGTGAAGAAATAAATGGGCAGACGTACTTAGGTGGGGAGAGAATTCAAAATGCAGATATGCAAAGGGACTTGGGTGTCTTTGTGCAAGATAGCCTAAAGGTTAAATTCCAGAGTTGGTTGTGAAGAAGGCAAATGTAATGCTGGCATATATTTCTAGAGGTATAGAATATAAGAGCAGGGATTTGATGTTGAGGCTCAAAAAGGCACTCATGAGACCACACTTAGAGTATTGTGAGCAGTTTTGGGCTCCTTATTTTAGAAAGGATTACTGACATTGGAGAGGGTTCAGAGAAGATTCACCAGAATGATTCCAGGAATGAAAGGGTTACTGTATGAGGAACGTCTGGCAGCTCCTGGGGGCGGCGGTTCCTGTAGAAACATTAAAAGGCCTGAACAGATTAGATATGGCAAAGTTATTTCCCATGGTAGGGGATTCTAGGACAACAGGGCACAACTTCAGGATTGAAGGACGTCCTTTCAGAAGTGAGCTGGAGAAATTACTTTGGTCAGAGTGTGGTAAATCTGTGGAATTTGTTGCCACGAGCAGCTGTGGAGGCCAAGTCATTGGGTGTATTCAAGGCAGAGATAGATTGGTTCTTAATTAGCCAGGGCATCAAAGGGTATGGGGTGAAAGCAGGGAGTGGGGATGACTGGAAGAATTAGATCAGCCCATGATTGAATGGCGGAACAGACTCAAAGGGCGGAATGGCCTACTTCTGCTCCTATATCTTACATGCCAGTAATAATAAACCCGATTCTGAATTGGTAGTGGATGTGGTCAGTCGCTTTAAATTACTGGGTATTAACACTTTGGATGCCAGTCCTAGGAGCACACACATGCAATCACAGGGAAGCAGGGTCCTCTGCTACTAATTTCTTAGACGTTAAGGAAATTCAGCTTGTTACCAAACACACTTAATAAACTTCTACAGATGTACTATTGAAAACATCCTGACTGGCTCTGTATCATGGTAGTGGACGACTGATATGTCACAGGGACATCCCAACCATCCTCGGTTTTTTCTACAGGAGGTATTGCCACAAGAAGGTGGCGTCCGTCATCAAAGATCTTCTCCCCACGCCCCCCCCCCCCCTTTCCCCAGGCCATGCCATTGTCTTCAGCTCCCATCAGGCAGGAGGTACAGAAACTGGTAGTCAGTTTCATGAACAGCCACTTCCCTTTAACCATTCGATTCTTGAACCAACTGGCAGAACCCGAATCACTACCTCAGAACAGTGACACTGTAACCACTCTGATCACTTTGCACTAACGTGGAAATTGTTCTTGTTTTTTTCTTGTTCTTTTCCTTGTAAAAACTGTATAATTTAATTGTGAATACTGCTTATCTGATGCTGTGTGCCTGTGAAGTTGCAGCAGGTAAGCTGTTCATTGCACCTGTGAATATACGTTCTTCTACACTGACAAATAATTCCACTTGGCTATCACTTTATCTGTCCATCCAAACTACACCAAATTAGGCACTGTATTCCCTTTGTACTCCTCGACATACTGATGCAGGGGATGAGCTGCACACAAGCAAACACTCTTCACTGTATCTTCCAACATATAGACAATAGCAAAATTACAAATCTGCCTGTGTCCGGCCAAAATCCCCCCCAAAACTTCCCTACATATTCATCTCTCCAAATGTTGAAAACATACACACAGTACAACTTCCTCGTTCAGCACAAGGGCAACTTCGGAACAGAAACTTGCCCCGAGAGTCTCCATCATATCATTCCCTCGCACCTTACTCAGGGAAAACCCATCCACTTTCCTGCATTTAGCACACTTCTTTCAAAACTTATCCTTTCAATACACCAACACAGAAGTGTTTCAAGCAGAAGGGCACCACTCACAAATCTGTCCTCATGTCTCAGAATGTAAAACACCACTACGAATAGAGAACCTGCCCAGCACCATAAAACACTTGGTTAGTGTTTGCAACCGGTCTCTTACTGAACAACTGCGATAGAGAACAGGAATATCACAAGAGGTGCAGAGAGCTCTCTCACTGCTCTGGCCGCCGGTTACGAGTCTCGTTCCCTCTGTGCAATGAGGACATGATACAAGCATTGACAGGTCTGTCACTGTGTAACATCGGGATACAGAACCGGTGGGGACGGGTCGGTCGAGAAACCGGGATATGGTACCACTGTTGACAAGTCTGTTGCTGTCTGACACCGATGTACGGTGCCGGTGGGGACAGGTCCGTCATTCTGTGACACTGGGGTACGGTACCAGTGGGGACGGGTCCGTCACTGTGTGACACCGGGGTACGGTACCGGTGGGGACGGGTCCGTCACTGTGTGACATCGGGGTACGGTACCGGTGGGGACGGGTCCGTCACTGTGTGACACCGGGGTACGGTACCGGTGGGGACAGGTCCATCACTGTGTGACACCGGGGTACAGTACCAGTGGGGACGCGTCTGTCACTGTATAACACCAGGGTATGGTACCGGTGGGGACGGGTCTGTCACTCTGTGACACCGGGGTACGGTACCGGTGGGGACGGGTCTGTCACTGTGTGACACCGGGGTACGGTACCAGTGGGGACGGGTCCGTCACTGTGTGACACCGGGTTACGGTACTGGTGGGGACAGGTCCGTCACTGTGTGACACCGGGGTACGGTACCGGTGGGGACAGGTCCGTCACCGTGTGACACCAGGGTACAATACCGGTGGGGACGGGTCCGTCACTGTGTGACAACGGGGTACAGTACCGGTAGGGACGGGTCCGTCACTGTGTGACAACGGGGTACAGTACCGGTGGGGACGGGTCCGTCACTGTGTGACAACGGGGTACAGTACCGGTGGGGACGGGTCCGTCACTGTGTGACAACGGGGTACAGTACCGGCGGGGACGGGTCCGTCACTGTGTGACAACGGGGTACGGTACCGGCGGGGACGGGTCCGTCACTCTATGACACCGGGGTACGGTACCTGCGGGGACGGGTCCGTCACTCTGTGACACCGGGGTACGGTACCTGCGGGGACGGGTCCGTCACTCATTAAAAACCGGGGTACGGTACCTGCGGGGACGGGTCCGTCACTCTGTGACACCGGGGTACGGTACCGGCGGGGACGGGTCCGTCACTCTATGACACCGGGGTACGGTACCTGCGGGGACGGGTCCGTCACTCTGTGACACCGGGGTACGGTACCTGCGGGGACGGGTCCGTCACTCTGTGACACCGGGGTACGGTACCTGCGGGGACGGGTCCATCACTCTGTGACACCGGGGTACGGTACCTGCGGGGGACGGGTCCGTCACTCTGTGACACCGGGGTACGGTACCTGGGGGGACGGGTCCGTCACTCTAGGACACCGGGGTACGGTACCTGCGGGGACGGGTCCGTCACTCTGTGACACCGGGGTACGGTACCTGCGGGGACGGGTCCGTCACTCTATGACACCGGGGTACGGTACCTGCGGGGACGGGTCCGTCACTCTGTGACACCGGGGTACGGTACCGGCGGGGACGGGTCCGTCACTCTATGACACCGGGGTACGGTACCTGCGGGGACGGGTCCGTCACTCTGTGACAACGGGGTACGGTACCGGTGGGGACGGGTCTGTCACTGTAACACCAGGGTACGGTGGGGACGGGTCCGTCACTGTGTGACACAGGGGTACAATACCGGTGGGGACGGGTCCGTCACTGTGTGACACCGGGGTACAGGACCGGCGGGGACGGGTCCGTCACTGTGTGACACCGCGGTACGGTACCGGCGGGGACAGGTCCGTCACGGTGTGACACCGGGGTACGGTACCGGTGGAGACAGGTCCGTCACTGTGTGACACCGGGGTACGGTACCGGTGTGGACGGGTCCGTCACTGTGTGACACCGGGGTACAATACCGGTGGGGACGGGTCCGTCACTGTGTGACAACGGGGTACGGTACCGGTGGGGACGGGTCTGTCACTGTAACACCAGGGTACGGTGGGGATGGGTCCGTCACTGTGTGACACAGGGGTACAATACCGGTGGGGACGGGTCCGTCACTGTGTGACACAGGGGTACAATACCGGTGGGGACGGGTCCTTCACTGTGTGACACCGGGGTACAGGACCGGCGGGGACGGGTCCGTCACTGTGTGACACCGGGGTACGGTACCGGCGGGGACAGGTCCGTCACGGTGTGACACCGGGGTACGGTACCAGCGGGGACGGGTCGTCACTGTGTGACACCGGGGTACGGTACCGGCGGGGACAGGTCCGTCACGGTGTGACACCGGGGTACGGTACCGGTGGGGACAGGTCCGTCACTGTGTGACACAGGGGTACAATACCGGTGGGGACGGGTCCGTCACTGTGTGACACAGGGGTACAATACCGGTGGGGACGGGTCCGTCACTGTGTGACACCGGGGTACAGGACCGGCGGGGACGGGTCCGTCACTGTGTGACACCGGGGTACGGTACCTGCGGGGACGGGTCCGTCACTCTGTGACAACGGGGTACGGTACCGGTGGGGACGGGTCTGTCACTGTAACACCAGGGTACGGTGGGGACAGGTCCGTCACTGTGTGACACAGGGGTACAATACCGGTGGGGACGGGTCCGTCACTGTGTGACACAGGGGTACAATACCGGTGGGGACGGGTCCGTCACGGTGTGACACCGGGGTACGGTACCGGTGGGGACGGGTCCGTCACTGTGTGACACAGGGGTACAATACCGGTGGGGACGGGTCCGTCACTGTGTGACACCGGGGTACAGGACCGGCGGGGACGGGTCCGTCACTGTGTGACACCGGGGTACGGTACCTGCGGGGACGGGTCCGTCACTCTGTGACAACGGGGCACGGTACCGGTTGGGACGGGTCTGTCACTGTAACACCAGGGTACGGTGGGGACAGGTCCGTCACTGTGTGACACAGGGGTACAATACCGGTGGGGACGGGTCCGTCACTGTGTGACACCGGGGTACAGGACCGGCGGGGACGGGTCCGTCACTGTGTGACACCGGGGTACAGGACCGGCGGGGACGGGTCCGTCACTGTGTGACACCGGGGTACGGTACCGGTGGGGACAGGTCCGTCACTGTGTGACACCGGGGTACGGTACCGGTGTGGACGGGTCCGTCACTGTGTGACACCGGGGTACAATACCGGTGGGGACGGGTCCGTCACTGTGTGACAACGGGGTACAGTACCGGTGGGGACGGGTACGTCACTGTGTGACAACGGGGTACAGTACCGGCGGGGACGGGACCGTCACACTATGACACCGGGGTACGGTACCTGCGGGGACGGGTCCGTCACTCTGTGACAACGGGGTACGGTACCGGTGGGGACGGGTCTGTCACTGTAACACCAGGGTACGGTGGGGATGGGTCCGTCACTGTGTGACACAGGGGTACAATACCGGTGGGGACGGGTCCGTCACTGTGTGACACCGGGGTACGGGACCGGTGGAGACGGGTCCGTCGCTGTGTGACACCGGGATACAGTAACGGTGGAGACGGGTCCGTCGCTGTGTGACACCGGGATACGGTACCGGTGGAGACGGGTCCGTCACTGTGTGACACCGGGGTACGGTACCGGCGGGGACGGGTCCGTCACTGTGTGACACCGGGGTACGGTACCGGCGGGGACGGGTCGTCACTGTGTGACACCGGGGTACGGTACCGGCGGGGGACAGGTCCGTCACTGTGACACCGGGGTACGGTACCAGTGGGGACGCGTCTGTCACTGTATAACACCAGGGTATGGTACCGGTGGGGACGGGTCTGTCACTCTGTGACACCAGGGTACGGTACCAGTGGGGACGGGTCCGTCACTGTGTGACACCGGGTTACGGTACTGGTGGGGACAGGTCCGTCACTGTGTGACACCGGGGTACGGTACCGGTGGGGACAGGTCCGTCACCGTGTGACACCAGGGTACAATACCGGTGGGGACGGGTCCGTCACTGTGTGACAACGGGGTACAGTACCGGTAGGGACGGGTCCGTCACTGTGTGACAACGGGGTACAGTACCGGTGGGGACGGGTCCGTCACTGTGTGACAACGGGGTACAATACCGGTGGGGACGGGTCTGTCACTGTGTGACAACGGGGTACAGTACCGGCGGGGACGGGTCCGTCACTGTGTGACAACGGGGTACAGTACCGGCGGGGACGGGTCCGTCACTGTGTGACAACGGGGTACGGTACCGGCGGGGACGGGTCCGTCACTCTATGACACCGGGGTACGGTACCTGCGGGGACGGGTCCGTCACTCTGTGACACCGGGGTACGGTACCTGCGGGGACGGGTCCGTCACTCTATGACACCGGGGTACGGTACCTGCGGGGACGGGTCCGTCACTCTGTGACACCGGGGTACGGTACCGGCGGGGACGGGTCCGTCACTCTATGACACCGGGGTACGGTACCTGCGGGGACGGGTCCGTCACTCTGTGACACCGGGGTACGGTACCTGCGGGGACGGGTCCGTCACTCTGTGACACCGGGGTACGGTACCTGCGGGGACGGGTCCGTCACTCTGTGACACCGGGGTACGGTACCTGCGGGGACGGGTCCGTCACTCTAGGACACCGGGGTACGGTACCTGCGGGGACGGGTCCGTCACTCTGTGACACCGGGGTACGGTACCTGCGGGGACGGGTCCGTCACTCTGTGACACCGGGGTACGGTACCTGCGGGGACGGGTCCGTCACTCTATGACACCGGGGTACGGTACCTGCGGGGACGGGTCCGTCACTCTGTGACACCGGGGTACGGTACCGGCGGGGACGGGTCCGTCACTCTATGACACCGGGGTACGGTACCTGCGGGGACGGGTCCGTCACTCTGTGACAACGGGGTACGGTACCGGTGGGGATGGGTCTGTCACTGTAACACCAGGGTACGGTGGGGACGGGTCCGTCACTGTGTGACACAGGGGTACAATACCGGTGGGGACGGGTCCGTCACTGTGTGACACCGGGGTACAGGACCGGCGGGGACGGGTCCGTCACTGTGTGACACCGGGGTACGGTACCGGCGGGGACAGGTCCGTCACGGTGTGACACCGGGGTACAATACCGGTGGGGACGGGTCCGTCACTGTGTGACAACGGGGTACGGTACCGGTGGGGACGGGTCTGTCACTGTAACACCAGGGTACGGTGGGGATGGGTCCATCACTGTGTGACACAGGGGTACAATACCGGTGGGGACGGGTCCGTCACTGTGTGACACAGGGGTACAATACCGGTGGGGACGGGTCCTTCACTGTGTGACACCGGGGTACAGGACCGGCGGGGACGGGTCCGTCACTGTGTGACACCGGGGTACGGTACCGGCGGGGACAGGTCCGTCACGGTGTGACACCGGGGTACGGTACCGGAGGGGACGGGTCGTCACTGTGTGACACCGGGGTACGGTACCGGCGGGGACAGGTCCGTCACGGTGTGACACCGGGGTACGGTACCGGTGGGGACAGGTCCGTCACTGTGTGACACAGGGGTACAATACCGGTGGGGACGGGTCCGTCACTGTGTGACACAGGGGTACAATACCGGTGGGGACGGGTCCGTCACTGTGTGACACCGGGGTACAGGACCGGCGGAGACGGGTCCGTCACTGTGTGACACCGGGGTACGGTACCTGCGGGGACGGGTCCGTCACTCTGTGACAACGGGGTACGGTACCGGTGGGGACGGGTCTGTCACTGTAACACCAGGGTACGGTGGGGACAGGTCCGTCACTGTGTGACACAGGGGTACAATACCGGTGGGGACGGGTCCGTCACTGTGTGACACAGGGGTACAATACCGGTGGGGACGGGTCCGTCACGGTGTGACACCGGGGTACGGTACCGGTGGGGACGGGTCCGTCACTGTGTGACACCGGGGTACGGTACCTGCGGGGACGGGTCCGTCACTCTGTGACAACGGGGTACGGTACCGGTGGGGACGGGTCTGTCACTGTAACACCAGGGTACGGTGGGGACAGGTCCGTCACTGTGTGACACAGCGGTACAATACCGGTGGGGACGGGTCCGTCACTGTGTGACACCGGGGTACAGGACCGGCGGGGACGGGTCCATCACTGTGTGACACCGGGGTACAGGACCGGCGGGGACAGGTCCGTCACGGTGTGACACTGGGGTACGGTACCGGTGGGGACAGGTCCGTCACTGTGTGACACCGGGGTACGGTACCGGTGTGGACGGGTCCGTCACTGTGTGACACCGGGGTACAATACCGGTGGGGACGGGTCCGTCACTGTGTGACAACGGGGTACAGTACCGGTGGGGACGGGTACGTCACTGTGTGACAACGGGGTACAGTACCGGCGGGGACGGGACCGTCACTCTATGACACCGGGGTACGGTACCTGCGGGGACGGGTCCGTCACTCTGTGACAACGGGGTACGGTACCGGTGGGGACGGGTCTGTCACTGTAACACCAGGGTACGGTGGGGATGGGTCCGTCACTGTGTGACACAGGGGTACAATACCGGTGGGGACGGGTCCGTCACTGTGTGACACCGGGGTACGGGACCGGTGGAGACGGGTCCGTCGCTGTGTGACACCGGGATACAGTAACGGTGGAGACGGGTCCGTCGCTGTGTGACAGCGGGATACGGTACCGGTGGAGACGGGTCCGTCACTGTGTGACACCGGGGTACGGTACCGGCGGGGACGGGTCCGTCACTGTGTGACACCGGGGTACGGTACCGGCGGGGACGGGTCGTCACTGTGTGACACCGGGGTACGGTACCGGCGGGGACGGGTCCGTCACTGTGACACCGGGGTACGGTACCGGTGGGGACGGGTCTGTCACTGTGACACCGGGGTACGGGTCCGTCACTGTGTGACACCGGGGATACGGTACCAGTGGGGACAGGTCTGTCACTGTGTGACACCGGGGTACGGTACCGGTGGGGACGGGTCCGTCACTGTGTGACAACGGGGTACAGTACCGGTGGGGACTGGTACGTCACTGTGTGACAACGGGGAACAGTACCGGCGGGGACGGGTCTGTCACTCTATGACACCGGGGTACGGTACCTGCGGGGACGGGTCCGTCACTCTGTGACAACGGGGTACGGTACCGGTGGGGACGGGTCTGTCACTGTAACACCAGGGTACGGTGGGGATGGGTCCGTCACTGTGTGACACAGAGGTACAATACCGGTGGGGACGGGTCCGTCACTGTGTGACACCGGGGTACGGGACCGGTGGAGACGGGTCCATCGCTGTGTGACACCGGGATACAGTAACGGTGGAGACGGGTCCGTCGCTGTGTGACACCGGGGTACGTTACCGGCGGGGACGGTTCCGTCACTATGTGACACCGGGGTACGGTACCAGCGGGGACGGGTCCGTCACTGTGACACCGGGGTACGGTACCGGTGGGGACAGGTCCGTCACTGTGTGACACCGGGGTACGGTACCGGTGGGGACGGGTCTGTCACTGTGACACCGGGGTACGGTACCGGTGGGGACGGGTCTGTCACTCTGTGACACCGGGGTACAGTACCGGTGGGGACAGGTCCATCGCTGTGTGACACATGGGGTACGGTACCAGTGGGGACGCGTCTGTCACTGTATAACACCAGGGTACGGTACCGGTGGGGACAGGTCCGTCACTCTGTGACACCGGGGTACGGTACCGGTGGGGACAGGTCTGTCACTGTGTGACACCGGGGTACGGTACCGGTGGGGACGGGTCTGTCACTGTAACACCAGGGTACGGTGGGGATGGGTCCGTCACTGTGTGACACAGGGGTACAATACCGGTGGGGACGGGTCCTTCACTGTGTGACACCGGGGTACAGGACCGGCGGGGACGGGTCCGTCACTGTGTGACACCGGGGTACGGTACCGGCGGGGACAGGTCCGTCACGGTGTGACACCGGGGTACGGTACCGGAGGGGACGGGTCGTCACTGTGTGACACCGGGGTACGGTACCGGCGGGGACAGGTCCGTCACGGTGTGACACCGGGGTACGGTACCGGCGGGGACAGGTCCGTCACGGTGTGACACCGGGGTACGGTACCGGTGGGGACAGGTCCGTCACTGTGTGACACAGGGGTACAATACCGGTGGGGACGGGTCCGTCACTGTGTGACACAGGGGTACAATACCGGTGGGGACGGGTCCGTCACTGTGTGACACCGGGGTACAGGACCGGCGGGGACGGGTCCGTCACTGTGTGACACCGGGGTACGGTACCTGCGGGGACGGGTCCGTCACTCTGTGACAACGGGGTACGGTACCGGTGGGGACGGGTCTGTCACTGTAACACCAGGGTACGGTGGGGACAGGTCCGTCACTGTGTGACACAGGGGTACAATACCGGTGGGGACGGGTCCGTCACTGTGTGACACAGGGGTACAATACCGGTGGGGACGGGTCCGTCACGGTGTGACACCGGGGTACGGTACCGGTGGGGACGGGTCCGTCACTGTGTGACACCGGGGTACGGTACCTGCGGGGACGGGTCCGTCACTCTGTGACAACGGGGTACGGTACCGGTGGGGACGGGTCTGTCACTGTAACACCAGGGTACGGTGGGGACAGGTCCGTCACTGTGTGACACAGGGGTACAATACCGGTGGGGACGGGTCCGTCACTGTGTGACACCGGGGTACAGGACCGGCGGGGACGGGTCCATCACTGTGTGACACCGGGGTACAGGACCGGCGGGGACAGGTCCGTCACGGTGTGACACTGGGGTACGGTACCGGTGGGGACAGGTCCGTCACTGTGTGACACCGGGGTACGGTACCGGTGTGGACGGGTCCGTCACTGTGTGACACCGGGGTACAATACCGGTGGGGACGGGTCCGTCACTGTGTGACAACGGGGTACAGTACCGGTGGGGACGGGTACGTCACTGTGTGACAACGGGGTACAGTACCGGCGGGGACGGGACCGTCACTCTATGACACCGGGGTACGGTACCTGCGGGGACGGGTCCGTCACTCTGTGACAACGGGGTACGGTACCGGTGGGGACGGGTCTGTCACTGTAACACCAGGGTACGGTGGGGATGGGTCCGTCACTGTGTGACACAGGGGTACAATACCGGTGGGGACGGGTCCGTCACTGTGTGACACCGGGGTACGGGACCGGTGGAGACGGGTCCGTCGCTGTGTGACACCGGGATACAGTAACGGTGGAGACGGGTCCGTCGCTGTGTGACAGCGGGATACGGTACCGGTGGAGACGGGTCCGTCACTGTGTGACACCGGGGTACGGTACCGGCGGGGACGGGTCCGTCACTGTGTGACACCGGGGTACGGTACCGGCGGGGACGGGTCGTCACTGTGTGACACCGGGGTACGGTACCGGCGGGGACGGGTCCGTCACTGTGACACCGGGGTACGGTACCGGTGGGGACGGGTCTGTCACTGTGACACCGGGGTACGGGTCCGTCACTGTGTGACACCGGGGATACGGTACCAGTGGGGACAGGTCTGTCACTGTGTGACACCGGGGTACGGTACCGGTGGGGACGGGTCCGTCACTGTGTGACAACGGGGTACAGTACCGGTGGGGACTGGTACGTCACTGTGTGACAACGGGGAACAGTACCGGCGGGGACGGGTCTGTCACTCTATGACACCGGGGTACGGTACCTGCGGGGACGGGTCCGTCACTCTGTGACAACGGGGTACGGTACCGGTGGGGACGGGTCTGTCACTGTAACACCAGGGTACGGTGGGGATGGGTCCGTCACTGTGTGACACAGAGGTACAATACCGGTGGGGACGGGTCCGTCACTGTGTGACACCGGGGTACGGGACCGGTGGAGACGGGTCCATCGCTGTGTGACACCGGGATACAGTAACGGTGGAGACGGGTCCGTCGCTGTGTGACACCGGGGTACGTTACCGGCGGGGACGGTTCCGTCACTATGTGACACCGGGGTACGGTACCAGCGGGGACGGGTCCGTCACTGTGACACCGGGGTACGGTACCGGTGGGGACAGGTCCGTCACTGTGTGACACCGGGGTACGGTACCGGTGGGGACGGGTCTGTCACTGTGACACCGGGGTACGGTACCGGTGGGGACGGGTCTGTCACTCTGTGACACCGGGGTACAGTACCGGTGGGGACAGGTCCATCGCTGTGTGACACATGGGGTACGGTACCAGTGGGGACGCGTCTGTCACTGTATAACACCAGGGTACGGTACCGGTGGGGACAGGTCCGTCACTCTGTGACACCGGGGTACGGTACCGGTGGGGACAGGTCTGTCACTGTGTGACACCGGGGTACGGTACCGGCGGGGACGGGTCCGTCACTGTGTGACACCGGGGTACGTTACCAGTGGGGACAGGTCTGTCACTGTGTGAAACCGGGGTACGGTACCGGCGTGGACGGGTCCATCACTGTGACACCGGGATACGGTACCGGTGGGGACGGGTCTGTCACTGTGACACCGGGGTACGGTACCAGTGGGGACAGGTCTGTCACTGTGTGACACCGGGGTACGGTACCGGTGGGGACGGGTCCGTCACTCTGTGACACCGGGGTACGGTACCGCTGGGGACGGGTCCGTCACTCTGTGACACCGGGGTACGGTACCGCTGGGGACGGGTCCGTCGCTGTGTGACACATGGGGTACGGTACCAGTGGGGATGCGTCTGTCACTGTATAACACCAGGGTACAGTACCAGTGGGGACAGGTCCGTCACTGTGTGACACCGGGGTACGGTACCGGCGGGGACGGGTCCGTCACTGTGTGACACCGGGGTACGGTACCGGTGGGGACGGGTCTGTCACTGTGTGACACTGGGGTACGGTACCTGCGGGGACGGGTCTGTCACTGTGTGACACCGGGGTACAATACCGGTGGGGACGGGTCTGTCACTGTGTGACAACGGGGTACAGTACCGGCGGGGACGGGTCCGTCACTGTGTGACAACGGGGTACGGTACCGGCGGGGACGGGTCGTCACTGTGTGACACCGGGGTACGGTACCGGCGGGGACGGGTCCGTCACTGTGACACCGGGGTACGGTACCAGTGGGGACGCGTCTGTCACTGTATAACACCAGGGTATGGTACCGGTGGGTACGGGTCCGTCACTGTGTGACACCGGGGTACAATACCGGTGGGGATGGGTCCGTCACTGTGTGACACAGAGGTACAATACCGGTGGGGACGGGTCCGTCACTGTGTGACACCGGGGTAGAATACCGGTGGGGACGGGTCCGTCACTGTGTGACAACGGGGTACGGTAACGGTGGGGACGGGTCTGTCACTGTAACACCAGGGTACGGTGGGGATGGGTCCATCACTGTGTGACACAGGGGTACAATACCGGTGGGGACGGGTCCGTCACTGTGTGACACAGGGGTACAGGACCGGCGGGGACAGGTCCGTCACGGTGTGACACTGGGGTACGGTACCGGTGGGGACAGGTCCGTCACTGTGTGACACCGGGGTACGGTACCGGTGTGGACGGGTCCGTCACTGTGTGACACCGGGGTACAATACCAGTGGGGACAGGTCTGTCACTGTGTGAAACCGGGGTACGGTACCGGCGTGGACGGGTCCATCACTGTGACACCGGGATACGGTACCGGTGGGGACGGGTCTGTCACTGTGACACCGGGGTACGGTACCGGTGTGGACGGGTCCGTCACTGTGTGACACCGGGGTAGAATACCGGTGGGGACGGGTCCGTCACTGTGTGACAACGGGGTACGGTAACGGTGGGGACGGGTCTGTCACTGTAACACCAGGGTACGGTGGGGATGGGTCCATCACTGTGTGACACAGGGGTACAATACCGGTGGGGACGGGTCCGTCACTGTGTGACACAGGGGTACAATACCGGTGGGGACGGGTCCATCACTGTGTGACACCGGGGTACAGGACCGGCGGGGACGGGTCCGTCACGGTGTGACACCGGGGTACGGTACCGGTGGGGACAGGTCCGTCACTGTGTGACACCGGGGTACGGTACCGGTGTGGACGGGTCCGTCACTCTATGACACCGGGGTACGGTACCTGCGGGGACGGGTCCGTCACTCTGTGACAACGGGGTACGGTACCGGTGGGGACGGGTCTGTCACTGTAACACCAGGGTACGGTGGGGATGGGTCCGTCACTGTGTGACACAGGGGTACAATACCGGTGGGGACGGGTCCGTCACTGTGTGACACCGGGGTACGGGACCGGTGGAGACGGGTCCGTCGCTGTGTGACACCGGGATACAGTAACGGTGGAGACGGGTCCGTCGCTGTGTGACAGCGGGATACGGTACCGGTGGAGACGGGTCCGTCACTGTGTGACACCGGGGTACGGTACCGGCGGGGACGGGTCCGTCACTGTGTGACACCGGGGTACGGTACCGGCGGGGACGGGTCGTCACTGTGTGACACCGGGGTACGGTACCGGCGGGGACGGGTCCGTCACTGTGACACCGGGGTACGGTACCGGTGGGGACGGGTCTGTCACTGTGACACCGGGGTACGGGTCCGTCACTGTGTGACACCGGGGATACGGTACCAGTGGGGACAGGTCTGTCACTGTGTGACACCGGGGTACGGTACCGGTGGGGACGGGTCCGTCACTGTGTGACAACGGGGTACAGTACCGGTGGGGACTGGTACGTCACTGTGTGACAACGGGGAACAGTACCGGCGGGGACGGGTCTGTCACTCTATGACACCGGGGTACGGTACCTGCGGGGACGGGTCCGTCACTCTGTGACAACGGGGTACGGTACCGGTGGGGACGGGTCTGTCACTGTAACACCAGGGTACGGTGGGGATGGGTCCGTCACTGTGTGACACAGAGGTACAATACCGGTGGGGACGGGTCCGTCACTGTGTGACACCGGGGTACGGGACCGGTGGAGACGGGTCCATCGCTGTGTGACACCGGGATACAGTAACGGTGGAGACGGGTCCGTCGCTGTGTGACACCGGGGTACGTTACCGGCGGGGACGGTTCCGTCACTATGTGACACCGGGGTACGGTACCAGCGGGGACGGGTCCGTCACTGTGACACCGGGGTACGGTACCGGTGGGGACAGGTCCGTCACTGTGTGACACCGGGGTACGGTACCGGTGGGGACGGGTCTGTCACTGTGACACCGGGGTACGGTACCGGTGGGGACGGGTCTGTCACTCTGTGACACCGGGGTACAGTACCGGTGGGGACAGGTCCATCGCTGTGTGACACATGGGGTACGGTACCAGTGGGGACGCGTCTGTCACTGTATAACACCAGGGTACGGTACCGGTGGGGACAGGTCCGTCACTCTGTGACACCGGGGTACGGTACCGGTGGGGACAGGTCTGTCACTGTGTGACACCGGGGTACGGTACCGGTGTGGACGGGTCTGTCACTGTAACACCAGGGTACGGTGGGGATGGGTCCGTCACTGTGTGACACAGGGGTACAATACCGGTGGGGACGGGTCCGTCACTGTGTGACACCGGGGTACGGGACCGGTGGAGACGGGTCCGTCGCTGTGTGACACCGGGATACAGTAACGGTGGAGACGGGTCCGTCGCTGTGTGACAGCGGGATACGGTACCGGTGGAGACGGGTCCGTCACTGTGTGACACCGGGGTACGGTACCGGCGGGGACGGGTCCGTCACTGTGTGACACCGGGGTACGGTACCGGCGGGGACGGGTCGTCACTGTGTGACACCGGGGTACGGTACCGGCGGGGACGGGTCCGTCACTGTGACACCGGGGTACGGTACCGGTGGGGACGGGTCTGTCACTGTGACACCGGGGTACGGGTCCGTCACTGTGTGACACCGGGGATACGGTACCAGTGGGGACAGGTCTGTCACTGTGTGACACCGGGGTACGGTACCGGAGGGGACGGGTCCGTCACTGTGTGACAACGGGGTACAGTACCGGTGGGGACTGGTACGTCACTGTGTGACAACGGGGAACAGTACC
Source organism: Hypanus sabinus (assembly GCF_030144855.1). Lineage (NCBI taxonomy): Eukaryota > Metazoa > Chordata > Chondrichthyes > Myliobatiformes > Dasyatidae > Hypanus > Hypanus sabinus. Next base: position 27,479,851 of record NC_082729.1, on the reverse strand, counting down.
GGCGGGGACGGGTCTGTCACTCTATGACACCGGGGTACGGTACCTGCGGGGACGGGTCCGTCACTCTGTGACAACGGGGTACGGTACCGGTGGGGACGGGTCTGTCACTGTAACACCAGGGTACGGTGGGGATGGGTCCGTCACTGTGTGACACAGAGGTACAATACCGGTGGGGACGGGTCCGTCACTGTGTGACACCGGGGTACGGGACCGGTGGAGACGGGTCCATCGCTGTGTGTCACCGGGATACAGTAACGGTGGAGACGGGTCCGTCGCTGTGTGACACCGGGGTACGTTACCGGCGGGGACGGTTCCGTCACTATGTGACACCGGGGTACGGTACCAGCGGGGACGGGTCCGTCACTGTGACACCGGGGTACGGTACCGGTGGGGACAGGTCCGTCACTGTGTGACACCGGGGTACGGTACCGGTGGGGACTGGTACGTCACTGTGTGACAACGGGGAACAGTACCGGCGGGGACGGGTCTGTCACTCTATGACACCGGGGTACGGTACCTGCGGGGACGGGTCCGTCACTCTGTGACAACGGGGTACGGTACCGGTGGGGACGGGTCTGTCACTGTAACACCAGGGTACGGTGGGGATGGGTCCGTCACTGTGTGACACAGAGGTACAATACCGGTGGGGACGGGTCCGTCACTGTGTGACACCGGGGTACGGGACCGGTGGAGACGGGTCCATCGCTGTGTGACACCGGGATACAGTAACGGTGGAGACGGGTCCGTCGCTGTGTGACACCGGGGTACGTTACCGGCGGGGACGGTTCCGTCACTATGTGACACCGGGGTACGGTACCAGCGGGGACGGGTCCGTCACTGTGACACCGGGGTACGGTACCGGTGGGGACAGGTCCGTCACTGTGTGACACCGGGGTACGGTACCGGTGGGGACGGGTCTGTCACTGTGACACCGGGGTACGGTACCGGTGGGGACGGGTCTGTCACTCTGTGACACCGGGGTACAGTACCGGTGGGGACAGGTCCATCGCTGTGTGACACATGGGGTACGGTACCAGTGGGGACGCGTCTGTCACTGTATAACACCAGGGTACGGTACCGGTGGGGACAGGTCCGTCACTCTGTGACACCGGGGTACGGTACCGGTGGGGACAGGTCTGTCACTGTGTGACACCGGGGTACGGTACCGGTGTGGACGGGTCTGTCACTGTAACACCAGGGTACGGTGGGGATGGGTCCGTCACTGTGTGACACAGGGGTACAATACCGGTGGGGACGGGTCCGTCACTGTGTGACACCGGGGTACGGGACCGGTGGAGACGGGTCCGTCGCTGTGTGACACCGGGATACAGTAACGGTGGAGACGGGTCCGTCGCTGTGTGACAGCGGGATACGGTACCGGTGGAGACGGGTCCGTCACTGTGTGACACCGGGGTACGGTACCGGCGGGGACGGGTCCGTCACTGTGTGACACCGGGGTACGGTACCGGCGGGGACGGGTCTGTCACTGTGTGACACCGGGGTACGGTACCGGCGGGGACGGGTCGTCACTGTGTGACACCGGGGTACGGTACCGGCGGGGACGGGTCCGTCACTGTGACACCGGGGTACGGTACCGGTGGGGACGGGTCTGTCACTGTGACACCGGGGTACGGGTCCGTCACTGTGTGACACCGGGGATACGGTACCAGTGGGGACAGGTCTGTCACTGTGTGACACCGGGGTACGGTACCGGAGGGGACGGGTCCGTCACTGTGTGACAACGGGGTACAGTACCGGTGGGGACTGGTACGTCACTGTGTGACAACGGGGAACAGTACCGGCGGGGACGGGTCTGTCACTCTATGACACCGGGGTACGGTACCTGCGGGGACGGGTCCGTCACTCTGTGACAACGGGGTACGGTACCGGTGGGGACGGGTCTGTCACTGTAACACCAGGGTACGGTGGGGATGGGTCCGTCACTGTGTGACACAGAGGTACAATACCGGTGGGGACGGGTCCGTCACTGTGTGACACCGGGGTACGGGACCGGTGGAGACGGGTCCATCGCTGTGTGACACCGGGATACAGTAACGGTGGAGACGGGTCCGTCGCTGTGTGACACCGGGGTACGTTACCGGCGGGGACGGTTCCGTCACTATGTGACACCGGGGTACGGTACCAGCGGGGACGGGTCCGTCACTGTGACACCGGGGTACGGTACCGGTGGGGACAGGTCCGTCACTGTGTGACACCGGGGTACGGTACAGGTGGGGACGGGTCTGTCAGTGTGACACCGGGGTACGGTACCGGTGGGGACGGGTCTGTCACTCTGTGACACCGGGGTACAGTACCGGTGGGGACAGGTCCATCGCTGTGTGACACATGGGGTACGGTACCAGTGGGGACGCGTCTGTCACTGTATAACACCAGGGTACGGTACCGGTGGGGACAGGTCCGTCACTCTGTGACACCGGGGTACGGTACCGGTGGGGACAGGTCTGTCACTGTGTGACACCGGGGTACGGTACCGGCGGGGACGGGTCCGTCACTGTGTGACACCGGGGTACGTTACCAGTGGGGACAGGTCTGTCACTGTGTGAAACCGGGGTACGGTACCGGCGTGGACGGGTCCATCACTGTGACACCGGGATACGGTACCGGTGGGGACGGGTCTGTCACTGTGACACCGGGGTACGGTACCAGTGGGGACAGGTCTGTCACTGTGTGAAACCGGGGTACGGTACCGGCGTGGACGGGTCCATCACTGTGACACCGGGATACGGTACCGGTGGGGACGGGTCTGTCACTGTGACACCGGGGTACGGTACCAGTGGGGACAGGTCTGTCACTGTGTGACACCGGGGTACGGTACCGGTGGGGACAGGTCCGTCGCTGTGTGACACATGGGGTACGGTACCGGCGTGGACGGGTCCATCACTGTGACACCGGGATACGGTACCGGTGGGGACGGGTCTGTCACTGTGACACCGGGGTACGGTACCAGTGGGGACAGGTCTGTCACTGTGTGACACCGGGGTACGGTACCGGTGGGGACGGGTCCGTCACTCTGTGACACCGGGGTACGGTACCGCTGGGGACGGGTCCGTCACTCTGTGACACCGGGGTACGGTACCGCTGGGGACGGGTCCGTCGCTGTGTGACACATGGGGTACGGTACCAGTGGGGATGCGTCTGTCACTGTATAACACCAGGGTACAGTACCAGTGGGGACAGGTCCGTCACTGTGTGACACCGGGGTACGGTACCGGCGGGGACGGGTCCGTCACTGTGTGACACCGGGGTACGGTACCGGTGGGGACGGGTCTGTCACTGTGTGACACTGGGGTACGGTACCGGCGGGGACGGGTCTGTCACTGTGTGACACCGGGGTACAATACCGGTGGGGACGGGTCTGTCACTGTGTGACAACGGGGTACAGTACCGGCGGGGACGGGTCCGTCACTGTGTGACAACGGGGTACGGTACCGGCGGGGACGGGTCGTCACTGTGTGACACCGGGGTACGGTACCGGCGGGGACGGGTCCGTCACTGTGACACCGGGGTACGGTACCAGTGGGGACGCGTCTGTCACTGTATAACACCAGGGTATGGTACCGGTGGGTACGGGTCCGTCACTGTGTGACACCGGGGTACAATACCGGTGGGGACGGGTCCGTCACTGTGTGACAACGGGGTACAGTACCGGTGGGGACGGGTCTGTCACTGTGTGACAACGGGGAACAGTACCGGCGGGGACGGGTCTGTCACTCTATGACACCGGGGTACGGTACCTGCGGGGACGGGTCCGTCACTCTGTGACAACGGGGTACGGTACCGGTGGGGACGGGTCTGTCACTGTAACACCAGGGTACGGTGGGGATGGGTCCGTCACTGTGTGACACAGAGGTACAATACCGGTGGGGACGGGTCCGTCACTGTGTGACACCGGGGTAGAATACCGGTGGGGACGGGTCCGTCACTGTGTGACAACGGGGTACGGTAACGGTGGGGACGGGTCTGTCACTGTAACACCAGGGTACGGTGGGGATGGGTCCATCACTGTGTGACACAGGGGTACAATACCGGTGGGGACGGGTCCGTCACTGTGTGACACAGGGGTACAGGACCGGCGGGGACAGGTCCGTCACGGTGTGACACTGGGGTACGGTACCGGTGGGGACAGGTCCGTCACTGTGTGACACCGGGGTACGGTACCGGTGTGGACGGGTCCGTCACTGTGTGACACCGGGGTACAATACCAGTGGGGACAGGTCTGTCACTGTGTGAAACCGGGGTACGGTACCGGCGTGGACGGGTCCATCACTGTGATCACTGTGACACCGGGGGTACGGTACCGGTGTGGACGGGTCCGTCACTGTGTGACACCGGGGTAGAATACCGGTGGGGACGGGTCCGTCACTGTGTGACAACGGGGGTACGGTAACGGTGGGGACGGGTCTGTCACTGTAACACCAGGGTACGGTGGGGATGGGTCCATCACTGTGTGACACAGGGGTACAATACCGGTGGGGACGGGTCCGTCACTGTGTGACACAGGGGTACAATACCGGTGGGGACGGGTCCATCACTGTGTGACACCGGGGTACAGGACCGGCGGAGGACGGGTCCGTCACGGTGTGACACCGGGGTACGGTACCGGTGGGGACAGGTCCGTCACTGTGTGACACCGGGGTACGGTACCGGTGTGGACGGGTCCGTCACTCTATGACACCGGGGTACGGTACCTGCGGGGACGGGTCCGTCACTCTGTGACAACGGGGTACGGTACCGGTGGGGACGGGTCTGTCACTGTAACACCAGGGTACGGTGGGGATGGGTCCGTCACTGTGTGACACAGGGGTACAATACCGGTGGGGACGGGTCCGTCACTGTGTGACACCGGGGTACGGGACCGGTGGAGACGGGTCCGTCGCTGTGTGACACCGGGATACAGTAACGGTGGAGACGGGTCCGTCGCTGTGTGACAGCGGGATACGGTACCGGTGGAGACGGGTCCGTCACTGTGTGACACCGGGGTACGGGTACCGGCGGGGACGGGTCCGTCACTGTGTGACACCGGGGGTACGGTACCGGCGGGGACGGGTCGTCACTGTGTGACACCGGGGTACGGTACCGGCGGGGACGGGTCCCGTCACTGTGACACCGGGGTACGGTACCGGTGGGGACGGGTCTGTCACTGTGACACCGGGGGTACGGGTCCGTCACTGTGTGACACCAGGGGATACGGTACCAGTGGGGACAGGTCTGTCACTGTGTGACACCGGGGTACGGTACCGGTGGGGGACGGGTCCGTCACTGTGTGACAACGGGGTACAGTACCGGTGGGGACTGGTACGTCACTGTGTGACAACAGGGAACAGTACCGGCGGGGACGGGTCTGTCACTCTATGACACCGGGGTACGGTACCTGCGGGGACGGGTCCGTCACTCTGTGACAACGGGGTACGGTACCGGTGGGGACGGGTCTGTCACTGTAACACCAGGGTACGGTGGGGATGGGTCCGTCACTGTGTGACACAGAGGTACAATACCGGTGGGGACGGGGTCCGTCACTGTGTGACACCGGGGTACGGGACCGGTGGAGACGGGTCCATCGCTGTGTGACACCGGGATACAGTAACGGTGGAGACGGGTCCGTCGCTGTGTGACACCGGGGTACGTTACCGGCGGGGGACGGTTCCGTCACTATGTGACACCCCGGGGTACGGTACCAGCGGGGACGGGTCCGTCACTGTGACACCGGGGGTACGGTACCGGTGGGGACAGGTCCGTCACTGTGTGACACCGGGGTACGGTACCGGTGGGGACGGGTCTGTCACTGTGACACCGGGGTACGGTACCGGTGGGGACGGGTCTGTCACTCTGTGACACCGGGGTACAGTACCGGTGGGGACAGGTCCATCGCTGTGTGACACATGGGGTACGGTACCAGTGGGGACGCGTCTGTCACTGTATAACACCAGGGTACGGTACCGGTGGGGACAGGTCCGTCACTCTGTGACACCGGGGTACGGTACCGGTGGGGACAGGTCTGTCACTGTGTGACACCGGGGTACGGTACCGGCGGGGACGGGTCCGTCACTCTGTGTGACACCGGGGTACGTTACCAGTGGGGACAGGTCTGTCACTGTGTGAAACCGGGGTACGGTACCGGCGGTGGACGGGTCCATCACTGTGACACCGGGATACGGTACCGGTGGGGACGGGTCTGTCACTGTGACACCGGGGTACGGTACCAGTGGGGACAGGTCTGTCACTGAGTGACACCGGGGTACGGTACCGGTGGGGACGGGTCCCGTCACTCTGTGACACCGGGGTACGTACCGCTGGGGACGGGTCCGTCACTCTGTGACACCGGGGTACGGTACCGCTGGGGACGGGTCCGTCGCTGTGTGACACATGGGGTACGGTACCAGTGGGGATGCGTCTGTCACTGTATAACACCAGGGGTACAGTACCAGTGGGGACAGGTCCGTCACTGTGTGACACCGGGGTACGGTACCGGCGGGGACGGGTCCGTCACTGTGTGACACCGGGGTAACGGTACCGGTGGGGACGGGTCTGTCACTGTGTGACACTGGGGTACGGTACCGGCGGGGACGGGTCTGTCACTGTGTGACACCGGGGTACAATACCGGTGGGGACGGGTCTGTCACTGTGTGACAACGGGGTACAGTACCGGCAGGGGACGGGTCCGTCACTCTGTGACACCGGGGTACGGTACCGGTGGGGACAGGTCTGTCACTGTGTGACACCGGGGTACGGTACCGGCGGGGGGACGGGGTCCGTCACTGTGTGACACCGGGGTACGTTACCAGTGGGGACAGGTCTGTCACTGTGTGAAAACCGGGGTACGGTACCGGCGTGGACGGGTCCATCACTGTGACACCGGGATACGGGTACCGGTGGGGACGGGTCTGTCACTGTGACACCGGGGTACGGTACCAGTGGGGACAGGTCTGTCACTGTGTGACACCGGAGTACGGTACCGGTGGGGACGGGTCCGTCACTCTGTGACACCGGGGTACGGTACCGCTGGGGACGGGTCCGTCACTCTGTGACACCGGGGTACGGTACCGCTGGGGACGGGTCCGTCGCTGTGTGACACATGGGGTACGGTACCAGTGGGGATGCGTCTGTCACTGTATAACACCAGGGTACAGTACCAGTGGGGACAGGTCCGTCACTGTGTGACACCGGGGGTACGGTACCGGCTGGGGACGGGTCCGTCACTGTGTGACACCGGGGTACGGTACCGGTGGGGGACGGGGTCTGTCACTGTGTGACACTGGGGTACGGTACCGGCGGGGGACGGGTCTGTCACTGTGTGACACCGGGGTACAATACCGGTGGGGACGGGTCTGTCACTGTGTGACAACGGGGGTACAGTACCGGCGGGGACGGGTCCGTCACTGTGTGACAACGGGGGTACGGTACCGGCGGGGACGGGTCGTCACTGTGTGACACCGGGGTACGGGTACCGGCGGGGACGGGTCCGTCACTGTGACACCGGGGTACGGTACCAGTGGGGACGCGTCTGTCACTGTATAACACCAGGGTATGGTACCGGTGGGTACGGGTCCGTCACTGTGTGACACCGGGGTACAATACCGGTGGGGACGGGTCCGTCACTGTGTGACAACGGGGTACAGTACCGGTGGGGACGGGTCTGTCACTGTGTGACAACGGGGAACAGTACCGGCGGGGACGGGTCTGTCACTCTATGACACCGGGGTACGGTACCTGCGGGGACGGGTCCGTCACTCTGTGACAACGGGGGTACGGTACCGGTGGGGACGGGTCTGTCACTGTAACACCAGGGTACGGTGGGGATGGGGTCCGTCACTGTGTGACACAGAGGTACAATACCGGTGGGGACGGGTCCGTCACTGTGTGACACCGGGGTACGGGACCGGTGGAGACGGGTCCATCGCTGTGTGACACCGGGATACAGTAACGGTGGAGACGGGTCCGTCGCTGTGTGACACCGGGGTACGTTACCGGCGGGGACGGTTCCGTCACTATGTGACACCGGGGTACGGTACCAGCGGGGACGGGTCCGTCACTGTGACACCGGGGTACGGTACCGGTGGGGACAGGTCCGTCACTGTGTGACACCGGGGTACGGTACTGGTGGGGACGGGTCTGTCACTGTGACACCGTGGTACGGTACCGGTGGGGACGGGTCTGTCACTCTGTGACACCGGGGTACAGTACCGGTGGGGACAGGTCCATCGCTGTGTGACACATGGGGTACGGTACCAGTGGGGACGCGTCTGTCAATGTATAAGGTACCAGTGGGGACGCGTCTGTCAATGTATAACACCAGGGTACGGTACCGGTGGGGACAGGTCCGTCACTCTGTGACACCGGGGTACGGTACCGGTGGGGACAGGTCTGTCACTGTGTGACACCGGGGTACGGTACCGGGCGGGGACGGGTCCGTCACTGTGTGACACCGGGGTACGTTACCAGTGGGGACAGGTCTGTCACTGTGTGAAACCGGGGTACGGTACCGGCGTGGACGGGTCCATCACTGTGACACCGGATACGTACCGGTGGGGACGGGTCTGTCACTGTGACACCGGGGTACGGTACCAGTGGGGACAGGTCTGTCACTGTGTGACACCGGGGTACGGTACCGGTGGGGACAGGTCCGTCGCTGTGTGACACATGGGGTACGGTACCGGTGGGGACAGGTCTGTCACTGTGTGACACCGGGTACGGTACCGGTGGGGACGGGACTGTCACTGTGTGACACCGGGGTACGGTACCGTGGGGACAGGTCTGTCACTGTGTGACACTGGGGTACGGTACCGGTGGGGACGGTCCGTCACTGTGTGACAACGGGGTACAGTAACCGGCGGGGACTGGTCTGTCACTGTGTGACACCGGGGTACGGTACCGGTGGGGACGGGTCTGTCACTGTAACACCAGGGAACGGTACCGGTGGGGACAGGTCCGTCACTCTGTGACACCGGGGTACGGTACCGGTGGGGACAGGTCCGTCACTGTGTGACACCGGGGTACAGTACCGGTGTGGACGGGTCCGTCACTGTGTGATACCGGGTTATGGTACTGGTGGAGCCGGGTCCGTCACTCTGTGACACCGGGGTACGGTACCAGTGGGGACGGGTCCGTCACTGAGTGACACCGGAGTACGGTACGGTGGGGACGGGTCCGTCACTCTGTGACACCGGGGTACGGTACCGCTGGGACGGGTCCGTCACTCTGTGACACCGGGGTACGGTACCGCTGGGGACGGGTCCGTCGCTGTGTGACACATGGGGTACGGTACCAGTGGGGATGCGTCTGTCACTGTATAACACCAGGGTACAGTACCAGTGGGGACAGGTCCGTCACTGTGTGACACCGGGGTACGGTACCGGCGGGGACGGGTCCGTCACTGTGTGACACCGGGGTACGGTACCGGTGGGGACGGGTCTGTCACTGTGTGACACTGGGGTACGGTACCGGCGGGGACGGGTCTGTCACTATGTGACACCGGGGTACGGTACCGGTGGGGTCGGGTCTGACACTGTGTGACACCGGGGTACAATACCGGTGGGGACGGGTCTGTCACTGTGTGACAACGGGGTACAGTACCGGCGGGGACGGGTCCGTCACTGTGTGACAACGGGGTACGGTACCGGCGGGGACGGGTCGTCACTGTGTGACACCGGGGTACGGTACCGGCGGGGACGGGTCCGTCACTGTGACACCGGGGTACGGTACCAGTGGGGACGCGTCTGTCACTGTATAACACCAGGGTATGGTACCGGTGGGGACGGGTCTGTCACTCTGTGACACCAGGGTACGGTACCAGCGGGGACGGGTCCGTCACTGTGACACCGGGGTACGGTACCGGTGGGGACAGGTCCGTCACTGTGTGACACCGGGGTACGGTACCGGTGGGGACGGGTCTGTCACTGTGACACCGGGGTACGGTACCGGTGGGGACGGGTCTGTCACTCTGTGACACCGGGGTACAGTACCGGTGGGGACAGGTCCATCGCTGTGTGACACATGGGGTACGGTACCAGTGGGGACGCGTCTGTCACTGTATAACACCAGGGTACGGTACCGGTGGGGACAGGTCCGTCACTCTGTGACACCGGGGTACGGTACCGGCGGGGACGGGTCCGTCACTGTGTGACACCGGGGTACGTTACCAGTGGGGACAGGTCTGTCACTGTGTGAAACCGGGGTACGGTACCGGCGTGGACGGGTCCATCACTGTGACACCGGGATACGGTACCGGTGGGGACGGGTCTGTCACTGTGACACCGGGTACGGTACCAGTGGGGACAGGTCTGTCACTGTGTGACACCGGGGTACGGTACCGGTGGGGACAGGTCCGTCGCTGTGTGACACATGGGGTACGGTACCGGTGGGGACAGGTCTGTCACTGTGTGACACCGGGTACGGTACCGGTGGGGACGGGACTGTCACTGTGTGACACCGGGGTACGGTACCGTGGGGACAGGTCTGTCACTGTGTGACACTGGGGTACGGTACCGGTGGGGACGGGTTCCGTCACTGTGTGACAACGGGGTACAGTACCGGCGGGGACTGGTCTGTCACTGTGTGACACCGGGGTACGGTACCGGTGGGGACGGGTCTGTCACTGTAACACCAGGGAACGGTACCGGTGGGGACAGGTCCGTCACTCTGTGACACCGGGGTACGGTACCGGTGGGGACAGGTCCGTCACTGTGTGACACCGGGGTACAGTACCGGTGTGGACGGGTCCGTCACTGTGTGATACCGGGTTATGGTACTGGTGGAGCCGGGTCCGTCACTCTGTGACACCGGGGTACGGTACCAGTGGGGACGGGTCCGTCACTGAGTGACACCGGAGTACGGTACCGGTGGGGACGGGTCCGTCACTCTGTGACACCGGGGTACGGTACCGCTGGGGACGGGTCCGTCACTCTGTGACACCGGGGTACGGTACCGCTGGGGACGGGTCCGTCGCTGTGTGACACATGGGGTACGGTACCAGTGGGGATGCGTCTGTCACTGTATAACACCAGGGTACAGTACCAGTGGGGACAGGTCCGTCACTGTGTGACACCGGGGTACGGTACCGGCGGGGGACGGGTCCGTCACTGTGTGACACCGGGGTACGGTACCGGTGGGGACGGGTCTGTCACTGTGTGACACTGGGGGTACGGTACCGGCGGGGGACGGGTCTGTCACTATGTGACACCGGGGTACGGTACTGGTGGGGACGGGTCTGTCACTGTGACACCGTGGTACGGTACCGGTGGGGACGGGTCTGTCACTCTGTGACACCGGGGTACAGTACCGGTGGGGACAGGTCCATCGCTGTGTGACACATGGGGTACGGTACCAGTGGGGACGCGTCTGTCAATGTATAACACCAGGGTACGGTACCGGTGGGGACAGGTCCGTCACTCTGTGACACCGGGGTACGGTACCGGTGGGGACAGGTCTGTCACTGTGTGACACCGGGGTACGGTACCGGCGGGGACGGGTCCGTCACTGTGTGACACCGGGGTACGTTACCAGTGGGGACAGGTCTGTCACTGTGTGAAACCGGGGTACGGTACCGGCGTGGACGGGTCCATCACTGTGACACCGGGATACGGTACCGGTGGGGACGGGTCTGTCACTGTGACACCGGGGTACGGTACCAGTGGGGACAGGTCTGTCACTGTGTGACACCGGGGTACGGTACCGGTGGGGACAGGTCCGTCGCTGTGTGACACATGGGGTACGGTACCGGTGGGGACAGGTCTGTCACTGTGTGACACCGGGTACGGTACCGGTGGGGACGGGACTGTCACTGTGTGACACCGGGGTACGGTACCGTGGGGACAGGTCTGTCACTGTGTGACACTGGGGTACGGTACCGGTGGGGACGGGTCCGTCACTGTGTGACAACGGGGTACAGTACCGGCGGGGACTGGTCTGTCACTGTGTGACACCGGGGTACGGTACCGGTGGGGACGGGTCTGTCACTGTAACACCAGGGAACGGTACCGGTGGGGACAGGTCCGTCACTCTGTGACACCGGGGTACGGTACCGGTGGGGACAGGTCCGTCACTGTGTGACACCGGGGTACAGTACCGGTGTGGACGGGTCCGTCACTGTGTGATACCGGGTTATGGTACTGGTGGAGCCGGGTCCGTCACTCTGTGACACCGGGGTACGGTACCAGTGGGGACGGGTCCGTCACTGAGTGACACCGGAGTACGGTACCGGTGGGGACGGGTCCGTCACTCTGTGACACCGGGGTACGGTACCGCTGGGGACGGGTCCGTCACTCTGTGACACCGGGGTACGGTACCGCTGGGGACGGGTCCGTCGCTGTGTGACACATGGGGTACGGTACCAGTGGGGATGCGTCTGTCACTGTATAACACCAGGGTACAGTACCAGTGGGGACAGGTCCGTCACTGTGTGACACCGGGGTACGGTACCGGCGGGGACGGGTCCGTCACTGTTGTGACACCGGGGTACGGTACCGGTGGGGACGGGTCTGTCACTGTGTGACACTGGGGTACGGTACCGGCGGGGACGGGTCTGTCACTATGTGACACCGGGGTACGGTACCGGTGGGGTCGGGTCTGACACTGTGTGACACCCGGGGTACAATACCGGTGGGGACGGGTCTGTCACTGTGTGACAACGGGGTACAGTACCGGCGGGGACGGGTCCGTCACTGTGTGACAACGGGGGTACGGTACCGGCGGGGGACGGGTCGTCACTGTGTGACACCGGGGTACGGTACCGGCGGGGACGGGTCCGTCACTGTGACACCGGGGTACGGTACCAGTGGGGACGCGTCTGTCACTGTATAACACCAGGGTATGGTACCGGTGGGACGGGTCTGTCACTCTGTGACACCAGGGTACGGTACCAGCGGGGACGGGTCCGTCACTGTGACACCGGGGTACGGTACCGGTGGGGACAGGTCCGTCACTGTGTGACACCGGGGTACGGTACCGGTGGGGACGGGTCTGTCACTGTGACACCGGGGTACGGTACCGGTGGGGACGGGTCTGTCACTCTGTGACACCGGGGTACAGTACCGGTGGGGACAGGTCCATCGCTGTGTGACACATGGGGTACGGTACCAGTGGGGACGCGTCTGTCACTGTATAACACCAGGGTACGGTACCGGTGGGGACAGGTCCGTCACTCTGTGACACCGGGGTACGGTACCGGCGGGGACGGGTCCGTAACTGTGTGACACCGGGGTACGTTACCAGTGGGGACAGGTCTGTCACTGTGTGAAACCGGGGTACGGTACCGGCGTGGACGGGTCCATCACTGTGACACCGGGATACGGTACCGGTGGGGACGGGTCTGTCACTGTGACACCGGGGTACGGTACCAGTGGGGACAGGTCTGTCACTGTGTGACACCGGGGTACGGTACCGGTGGGGACAGGTCCGTCGTTGTGTGACACATGGGGTACGGTACCGGTGGGGACAGGTCTGTCACTGTGTGACACGGGTACGGTACCGGTGGGGACGGGACTGTCACTGTGTGACACCGGGGTACGGTACCGTGGGGACAGGTCTGTCACTGTGTGACACTGGGGTACGGTACCGGTGGGGACGGGTCCGTCACTGTGTGACAACGGGGTACAGTACCGGCGGGGACTGGTCTGTCACTGTGTGACACCGGGGTACGGTACCGGTGGGGACGGGTCTGTCACTGTAACACCAGGGAACGGTACCGGTGGGGACAGGTCCGTCACTCTGTGACACCGGGGTACGGTACCGGTGGGGACAGGTCCGTCACTGTGTGACACCGGGGTACAGTACCGGTGTGGACGGGTCCGTCACTGTGTGATACCGGGTTATGGTACTGGTGGAGCCGGGTCCGTCACTCTGTGACACCGGGGTACGGTACCAGTGGGGACGGGTCCGTCACTGAGTGACACCGGAGTACGGTACCGGTGGGGACGGGTCCGTCACTCTGTGACACCGGGGTACGGTACCGCTGGGGACGGGTCCGTCACTCTGTGACACCGGGGTACGGTACCGCTGGGGACGGGTCCGTCGCTGTGTGACACATGGGGTACGGTACCAGTGGGGATGCGTCTGTCACTGTATAACACCAGGGTACAGTACCAGTGGGGACAGGTCCGTCACTGTGTGACACCGGGGTACGGTACCGGCGGGGACGGGTCCGTCACTGTGTGACACCGGGGTACGGTACCGGTGGGGACGGGTCTGTCACTGTGTGACACTGGGGTACGGTACCGGCGGGGACGGGTCTGTCACTATGTGACACCGGGGTACGGTACCGGTGGGGTCGGGTCTGACACTGTGTGACACCGGGGTACAATACCGGTGGGGACGGGTCTGTCACTGTGTGACAACGGGGTACAGTACCGGCGGGGACGGGTCCGTCACTGTGTGACAACGGGGTACGGTACCGGCGGGGGACGGGTCGTCACTGTGTGACACCGGGGTACGGTACCGGCGGGGACGGGTCCGTCACTGTGACACCGGGGTACGGTACCAGTGGGGACGCGTCTGTCACTGTATAACACCAGGGTATGGTACCGGTGGGGACGGGTCTGTCACTCTGTGACACCAGGGTACGGTACCAGTGGGGACGGGTCCGTCACTGTGTGACACCGGGTTACGGTACTGGTGGGGACAGGTCCGTCACTGTGTGACACCGGGGTACGGTACCGGTGGGGACAGGTCCGTCACCGTGTGACACCATGGTACAATACCGGTGGGGACGGGTCCGTCACTGTGTGACAACGGGGTACAGTACCGGTAGGGACGGGTCCGTCACTGTGTGACAACGGGGTACAGTACCGGTGGGGACGGGTCCGTCACTGTGTGACAACGGGGTACAATACCGGTGGGGACGGGTCCGTCACTATGTGACAACGGGGTACAGTACCGGCGGGGACTGGTCTGTCACTGTGTGACACCGGGGTACGGTACCGGTGGGGACGGGTCTGTCACTGTAACACCAGGGAACGGTACCGGTGGGGACAGGTCCGTCACTCTGTGACACCGGGGTACGGTACCGGTGGGGACAGGTCCGTCACTGTGTGACACCGGGGTACAGTACCGGTGTGGACGGGTCCGTCACTGTGTGATACCGGGTTATGGTACTGGTGGAGCCGGGTCCGTCACTCTGTGACACCGGGGTACGGTACCAGTGGGGACGGGTCCGTCACTGAGTGACACCGGAGTACGGTACCGGTGGGGACGGGTCCGTCACTCTGTGACACCGGGGTACGGTACCGGTGGGGACAGGTCCGTCACTGTGTGACACCGGGGTACGGTACCGGTGTGGACGGGTCCTTCACTGTGTGATACCGGGTTATGGTACCGGTGGAGCCGGGTCCGTCACTCTGTGACACCGGGGTACGGTACCAGTGGGGACGGGTCCGTCACTGTGTGACACCGGGGTACGGTACCGGTGGGGACGGGTCTGTCACTGTGTGACACTGGGGTACGGTACCGGCGGGGACGGGTCTGTCACTATGTGACACCGGGGTACGGTACCGGTGGGGTCGGGTCTGACACTGTGTGACACCGGGGTACAATACCGGTGGGGACGGGTCCGTCACTGTGACACCGGGGTACGGTACCGGTGGGGACGGGTCTGTCACTGTGTAACACCGGGGTACGGTACCGATGGGGACGGGTCCGTCACTGTGACACCGTGGTACGATACCGGTGGGGATGGGTCTGTCACTGTGACACCGGGGTACGGTACCGGTGGGGATGGGTCTGTCACTGTGACACCGGGGTACAGTACCGGCAGGGATTGTCCGTCACTGTGACACCGGGGTACGGTACCGGTGGGGACGGGTCTGTCACTGTGTGACACTGGGGTACGGTACCGGTGGGGATGGGTCTGTCCCTGTGTGACAATGGGGTACGGTACCGGTGGGGACGGGTCTGTCACTGTGTGACACTGGGGTACGGTACCGGTGGGGATGGGTCTGTCCCTGTGTGACACCGGGGTACGGTACCGGTGGGGATGGATCTGTCCCTGTGTGACAATGGGGTACGGTACCGGTGGGGATGGGTCTGTCACTGTAACACCAGGGTACGGTGGGGATGGGTCCGTCACTGTGTGACACAGGGGTACAATACCGGTGGGGACGGGTCCGTCACTGTGTGACACAGGGGTACAATACCGGTGGGGACGGGTCCGTCACTGTGTGACACCGGGGTACAGGACCGGCGGGGACGGGTCCGTCACTGTGTGACACCGGGGTACGGTACCGGCGGGGACGGGTCGTCACTGTGTGACACCGGGGTACGGTACCGGCGGGGACAGGTCCGTCACGGTGTGACACCGGGGTACAGTACCGGCGGGGACTGGTCTGTCACTGTGTGACACCGGGGTACGGTACCGGTGGGGACGGGTCTGTCACTGTAACACCAGGGAACGGTACCGGTGGGGACAGGTCCGTCACTCTGTGACACCGGGGTACGGTACCGGTGGGGACAGGTCCGTCACTGTGTGACACCGGGGTACAGTACCGGTGTGGACGGGTCCGTCACTGTGTGATACCGGGTTATGGTACTGGTGGAGCCGGGTCCGTCACTCTGTGACACCGGGGTACGGTACCAGTGGGGACGGGTCCGTCACTGAGTGACACCGGAGTACGGTACCGGTGGGGACGGGTCCGTCACTCTGTGACACCGGGGTACGGTACCGGTGGGGACAGGTCCGTCACTGTGTGACACCGGGGTACAGTACCGGTGTGGACGGGTCCTTCACTGTGTGATACCGGGTTATGGTACTGGTGGAGCCGGGTCCGTCACTCTGTGACACCGGGGTACGGTACCAGTGGGGACGGGTCCGTCACTGTGTGACACCGGGGTACGGTACCGGTGGGGACGGGTCTGTCACTGTGTGACACTGGGGTACGGTACCGGCGGGGACGGGTCTGTCACTATGTGACACCGGGGTACGGTACCGGTGGGGTCGGGTCTGACACTGTGTGACACCGGGGTACAATACCGGTGGGGACGGGTCCGTCACTGTGTGACACCGGGGTACAGGACCGGTGGGGACGGGTCTGTCACTGTGTGACACTGGGGTACGGTACCGGCGGGGACGGGTCTGTCACTGTGTGACACCGGGGTACGGTACCGGCGGGGACGGGTCTGTCACTGTGACACCGGGGTACGGTACCGGTGGGGACGGGTCTGTCACTGTGTAACACCGGGGTACGGTACCGATGGGGACGGGTCCGTCACTGTGACACCGTGGTACGATACCGGTGGGGATGGGTCTGTCACTGTGACACCGGGGTACGGTACCGGTGGGGATGGGTCTGTCACTGTGACACCGGGGTACAGTACCGGCAGGGATTGTCCGTCACTGTGACACCGGGGTACGGTACCGGTGGGGACGGGTCTGTCACTGTGTGACACTGGGGTACGGTACCGGTGGGGATGGGTCTGTCCCTGTGTGACAATGGGGTACGGTACCGGTGGGGACGGGTCTGTCACTGTGTGACACTGGGGTACGGTACCGGTGGGGATGGGTCTGTCCCTGTGTGACACCGGGGTACGGTACCGATGGGGACGGGTCCGTCACTGTGACAACGTGGTACGATACCGGTGGGGATGGGTCTGTCACTGTGACACCGGGGTACGGTACCGGTGGGGATGGGTCTGTCACTGTGACACCGGGGTACAGTACCGGCAGGGATTGTCCGTCACTGTGACACCGGGGTACGGTACCGGTGGGGACGGGTCTGTCACTGTGTGACACTGGGGTACGGTACCGGTGGGGATGGGTCTGTCCCTGTGTGACAATGGGGTACGGTACCGGTGGGGACGGGTCTGTCACTGTGTGACACTGGGGTACGGTACCGGTGGGGATGGGTCTGTCCCTGTGTGACACCGGGGTACGGTACCGGTGGGGATGGATCTGTCCCTGTGTGACAATGGGGTACGGTACCGGTGGGGATGGGTCTGTCACTGTAACACCAGGGTACGGTGGGGATGGGTCCGTCACTGTGTGACACAGGGGTACAATACCGGTGGGGACGGGTCCGTCACTGTGTGACACAGGGGTACAATACCGGTGGGGACGGGTCCGTCACTGTGTGACACCGGGGTACAGGACCGGCGGGGACGGGTCCGTCACTGTGTGACACCGGGGTACGGTACCGGCGGGGACGGGTCGTCACTGTGTGACACCGGGGTACGGTACCGGCGGGGACAGGTCCGTCACGGTGTGACACCGGGGTACGGTACCGGTGGGGACGGGTCTGTCACTGTGTGACACCGGGGTACGGTACCGGTGGGGTCGGGTCTGACACTGTGTGACACCGGGGTACGGTACCGGTGGGGTCGGGTCTGTCACTGTGTGACACCGGGGTACGGTACCGGCGGGGATTGACCGTCACTGTGACACCGGGGTACGGTACCGGCGAGGACGGGTCCGTCACTCTATGACACCGGGGTACGGTACCGTCACTCTATGACACCGGGGTACAGTACCTGCGGGGACGGGTCCGTCACTCTGTGACACCGGGGTACGGTACCGGCGGGGACAGGTCCGTCACTCTATGACACCGGGGTACGGTACCTGCGGGGACGGGTCCGTCACTGTGTGACACCGGGGTACGGTACCGGTGGGGACGGGTCTGTCACTGTGTGACACTGGGGTACGGTACCGGCGGGGACGGGTCTGTCACTATGTGACACCGGGGTACGGTACCGGTGGGGTCGGGTCTGACACTGTGTGACACCGGGGTACAATACCGGTGGGGACGGGTCCGTCACTGTGTGACACCGGGGTACAGGACCGGTGGGGACGGGTCTGTCACTGTGTGACACTGGGGTACGGTACCGGCGGGGACGGGTCTGTCACTGTGTGACACCGGGGTACGGTACCGGCGGGGACGGGTCTGTCACTGTGTGACACCGGGGTACGGTACCGGCGGGGACGGGTCTGTCACTGTGTGACACCGGGGTACGGTACCGGTGGGGACGGGTCTGTCACTGTGACACCGGGGTACGGTACCGGTGGGGACGGGTCTGTCACTGTGTAACACCGGGGTACGGTACCGATGGGGACGGGTCCGTCACTGTGACACCGTGGTACGATACCGGTGGGGATGGGTCTGTCACTGTGACACCGGGGTACGGTACCGGTGGGGATGGGTCTGTCACTGTGACACCGGGGTACAGTACCGGCAGGGATTGTCCGTCACTGTGACACCGGGGTACGGTACCGGTGGGGACGGGTCTGTCACTGTGTGACACTGGGGTACGGTACCGGTGGGGATGGGTCTGTCCCTGTGTGACAATGGGGTACGGTACCGGTGGGGACGGGTCTGTCACTGTGTGACACTGGGGTACGGTACCGGTGGGGATGGGTCTGTCCCTGTGTGACACCGGGGTACGGTACCGGTGGGGATGGATCTGTCCCTGTGTGACAATGGGGTACGGTACCGGTGGGGATGGGTCTGTCACTGTAACACCAGGGTACGGTGGGGATGGGTCCGTCACTGTGTGACACAGGGGTACAATACCGGTGGGGACGGGTCCGTCACTGTGTGACACAGGGGTACAATACCGGTGGGGACGGGTCCGTCACTGTGTGACACCGGGGTACAGGACCGGCGGGGACGGGTCCGTCACTGTGTGACACCGGGGTACGGTACCGGCGGGGACGGGTCGTCACTGTGTGACACCGGAGTACGGTACCGGCGGGGACAGGTCCGTCACGGTGTGACACCGGGGTACGGTACCGGTGGGGACGGGTCTGTCACTGTGTGACACCGGGGTACGGTACCGGTGGGGTCGGGTCTGACACTGTGTGACACCGGGGTACGGTACCGGTGGGGTCGGGTCTGTCACTGTGTGACACCGGGGTACGGTACCGGCGGGGATTGACCGTCACTGTGACACCGGGGTACGGTACCGGCGAGGACGGGTCCGTCACTCTATGACACCGGGGTACGGTACCGTCACTCTATGACACCGGGGTACAGTACCTGCGGGGACGGGTCCGTCACTCTGTGACACCGGGGTACGGTACCGGCGGGGACAGGTCCGTCACTCTATGACACCGGGGTACGGTACCTGCGGGGACGGGTCCGTCACTCTGTGACAACGGGGTACGGTACCGGTGGGGACGGGTCTGTCACTGTAACACCAGAGTACGGTGGGGACGGGTCCGTCACTGTGTGACACAGGGGTACAATACCGGTGGGGACGGGTCCGTCACTGTGTGACACCGGGGTACAGGACCGGCGGGGACGGGTCCGTCACTGTGTGACACCGGGGTGCGGTACCGGCGGGGACAGGTCCGTCACGGTGTGACACCGGGGTACGGTACCGGTGGGGACAGGTCCGTCACTGTGTGACACCGGGGTACAATACCGGTGGGGACGGGTCCGTCACTGTGTGACAACGGGGTACGGTACCGGTGGGGACGGGTCTGTCACTGTAACACCAGGGTACGGTGGGGATGGGTCCGTCACTGTGTGACACAGGGGTACAATACCGGTGGGGACGGGTCCGTCACTGTGTGACACAGGGGTACAATACCGGTGGGGACGGGTCTGTCACTGTGTGACACTGGGGTACGGTACCGGTGGGGATGGGTCTGTCCCTGTGTGACAATGGGGTACGGTACCGGTGGGGACGGGTCTGTCACTGTGTGACACTGGGGTACGGTACCGGTGGGGATGGGTCTGTCCCTGTGTGACACCGGGGTACGGTACCGGTGGGGATGGATCTGTCCCTGTGTGACAATGGGGTACTGTACCGGTGGGGACGGGTCTGTCACTGTAACACCAGGGTACGGTGGGGATGGGTCCGTCACTGTGTGACACAGGGGTACAATACCGGTGGGGACGGGTCCGTCACTGTGTGACACAGGGGTACAGGACCGGCGGGGACGGGTCCGTCACTGTGTGACACCGGGGTACGGTACCGGCGGGGACGGGTCGTCACTGTGTGACACCGGGGTACGGTACCGGCGGGGACAGGTCCGTCACTGTGTGACACCGGGGTACGGTACCGGTGGGGTCGGGTCTGACACTGTGTGACACCGGGGTACGGTACCGGTGGGGTCGGGTCTGTCACTGTGTGACACCGGGGTACGGTACCGGCGGGGATTGACCGTCACTGTGACACCGGGGTACGGTACCGGCGAGGACGGGTCCGTCACTCTATGACACCGGGGTACGGTACCGTCACTCTATGACACCGGGGTACGGTACCGTCACTCTATGACACCGGGGTACGGTACCGTCACTCTATGACACCGGGGTACGGTACCAGTGGGGACGCGTCTGTCACTGTATAACACCAGGGTATGGTACCGGTGGGTACGGGTCCGTCACTGTGTGACACCGGGGTACGGTACCGGTGGGTACGGGTCTGTCACTGTGTGACACCGGGGTACAATACCGGTGGGGACGGGTCCGTCACTGTGTGACAACGGGGTACAGTACCGGTGGGGACGGGTCTGTCACTGTGTGACAACGGGGAACAGTACCGGCGGGGACGGGTCTGTCACTCTATGACACATGGGGTACGGTACCTGCGGGGACGGGTCCGTCACTCTGTGACAACGGGGTACGGTACCGGTGGGGACGGGTCTGTCACTGTAACACCAGGGTACGGTGGGGACGGGTCCGTCACTGTGTGACACAGGGGTACAATACCGGTGGGGACGGGTCCGTCACTGTGTGACACCGGGGTACAGGACCGGCGGGGACGGGTCCGTCACTGTGTGACACCGGGGTGCGGTACCGGCGGGGACAGGTCCGTCACGGTGTGACACCGGGGTACGGTACCGGTGGGGACAGGTCCGTCACTGTGTGACACCGGGGTACAATACCGGTGGGGACGGGTCCGTCACTGTGTGACACCGGGGTACAGTACCGGTGGGGACAGGTCCGTCACTGTGTGACACCGGGGTACGGTACCTGTGGGGACGGGTCCGTCACTGTGTGACACCGGGGTACGGTACTGGTGGGGACGGGTCTGTCATTGTGTAACACCGGGGTACGGTACCGGTGGGGACGGGTCTGTCACTGTGTGACACCGGGGTACGGTACCGGTGGGGTCGGGTCTGACATTGTGTAACACCGGGGTACGGTACCGGTGGGGTCGGGTCTGTCACTGTGTGACACCGGGGTACGGTACCGGCGGGGATTGACCGTCACTGTGACACCGGGGTACGGTACCGGCGAGGACGGGTCCGTCACTCTATGACACCGGGGTACGGTACCGTCACTCTATGACACCGGGGTACGGTACCGTCACTCTATGACACCGGGGTACGGTACCTGCGGGGACGGGTCCGTCACTCTGTGACACCGGGGTACGGTACCGGCGGGGACGGGTCGTCACTGTGTGACACCGGGGTACGGTACCGGCGGGGACAGGTCCGTCACGGTGTGACACCGGGGTACGGTACCGGTGGGGACAGGTCCGTCACTGTGTGACACCGGGGTACGGTACCGGTGTGGACGGGTCCGTCACTGTGTGACACCGGGGTAGAATACCGGTGGGGACGGGTCCGTCACTGTGTGACAACGGGGTACGGTAACGGTGGGGACGGGTCTGTCACTGTAACACCAGGGTACGGTGGGGATGGGTCCATCACTGTGTGACACAGGGGTACAATACCGGTGGGGACGGGTCCGTCACTGTGTGACACAGGGGTACAATACCGGTGGGGACGGGTCCATCACTGTGTGACACCGGGGTACAGGACCGGCGGGGACGGGTCCGTCACGGTGTGACACCGGGGTACGGTACCGGTGGGGACAGGTCCGTCACTGTGTGACACCGGGGTACGGTACCGGTGTGGACGGGTCCGTCACTGTGTGCCACCGGGGTACAATACCGGTGGGGACGGGTCCGTCACTGTGTGACAACGGGGTACAGTACCGGCGGGGACGGGACCGTCACTCTATGACACCGGGGTACGGTACCTGCGGGGACGGGTCCGTCACTCTGTGACAACGGGGTACGGTACCGGTGGGGACGGGTCTGTCACTGTAACACCAGGGTACGTTGGGGATGGGTCCGTCACTGTGTGACACAGGGGTACAATACCGGTGGGGACGGGTCCGTCACTGTGTGACACCGGGGTACGGGACCGGTGGAGACGGGTCCGTCGCTGTGTGACACCGGGATACGGTACCGGTGGAGACGGGTCCGTCACTGTGTGACACCGGGGTACGGTACCGGCGGGGAGGGGTCCGTCACTGTGTGACACCGGGGTACGGTACCGGCGGGGACGGGTCGTCACTGTGTGACATCGGGGTACGGTACCGGCGGGGACGGGTCCGTCACTGTGACACCGGGGTACGGTACCGGTGGGGACGGGTCTGTCACTGTGACACCGGGGTACGGGTCCGTCACTGTGTGACACCGGGGATACGGTACCAGTGGGGACAGGTCTGTCACTGTGTGACACCGGGGTACGGTACCGGTGGGGACGGGTCTGTCACTGTGACACCGGGGTACGGTACCGGTGGGGACGGGTCTGTCACTGTGACACCGGGGTACGGTACCGATGGGGACGGGTCCGTCACTGTGACACCGGGGTCAAGTACCAGTGGGAACTGGTCTGTCACTGTGTGACACCGGGGTACGGTACTGGTGGGGACGGGTCTGTCATTGTGTAACACCGGGGTACGGTACCGGTGGGGACGGGTCTGTCATTGTGTAACACCGGGGTACGGTACTGGTGGGGACGGGTCCGTCACTCTGTGACACTGGGGTACGGTACCGGTGGGGATGGGTCTGTCACTGTGTGACACCGGGGTACGGTACCGGTGGGGACGGGTCCGTCACTCTGTGACACTGGGGTACGGTACCGGTGGGGATGGGTCTGTCACTGTGTGACACCGGGGTACGGTACCGGTGGGGACGGGTCTGTCACTCTGTGACACCGGGGTACAATACCGGTGGGGACGGGTCTGTCACTGTGTGACACCGGGGTACGGTACCGGTGGGGACGGGTCTGTCACTGTGTGACACCGGGGTACAATACCGGTGGGGACGGGTCTGTCACTGTGTGACACCGGGGTACAATACCGTTGGGGACGGGTCTGTCACTGTGTGACACCGGGGTACGGTACCGGTGGGGACGGGTCCGTCACTGTGTGACACCGGGGTACGGTACCGGTGGGGACGGGTCCGTCACTGTGTGACACCGGGGTACGGTACCGGTGGGGACGGGTCTGTCACTGTATAAACCTGGATACAGTACCGGAAGGGTAATGTCAATGATCCACGCCCTTCCCTCATGATGTTTACATGCCCACCCCTCCGCCACTCCACTCAGGAGGCTCGAAGTTCGCCAGTAACCTGGTATTTCTTCCCCTGCACCCCCGTCAGCCCCGGTCTGCCTGCCCAGGCTTGTGGCCTAGACCAATTAAAGACCCGAACCATCCTGCCTGAGTGCTCCACCGTTTATTTAACTTGCATAATAGTTTCGTTCCCATTTCCTCTCATTCGCTCCATCCTTGTTCTCTGCCCCGAATTGTTTTGCAAAGGGAGGTGAGGTTAACATGCAGCCACATCTTACCTTCAAATGGCTGCTGCCACCATCGCTCCGCAAACCAAACTGAAAACAACCCAACAGAAAGGCGAGCGGAACAAAACAAAGCCGCGGCTGCCAATGGGGCGATGTTGAGGCGGCCTGCACCGGGGCAGGGCTGATTTACCCCCTCGCCGCCGGGGTTTATTTCAGCCCTTCACCTTCGCCTCACACGCACGCATAAAATGGCGGCGCCGTTCTTCCAGACCCGCTCACCCTTAACACGGTCCCGCCCTCCCCTCCGCGGTTCTCCATTGGCTGCTTGTCAGGGCCGCCGGCCAAATAATTGGCTTACCTTCGCTGTCCCTCCAGCCGTTGCTATGGATCTCCCTCTGTTATTGGTGGAAAAGCGCGGCCTTATTTAAATTGACACCGCCCCTCGCGACCCCTCCTTCCTCGCCTAATTTTCATATGCACCGCCCCCTCTGGCAATGACGAGGCCCCTTATTTGCGTATTCCCCGCCTACCAGGCGTCTCGGGCAATGGCTTATTTAAGATGGTACCGCCCCCTTCTAAATGCTCCGTTACAATTGGCTCTTCCACCACCAGCGCCGGACCACTCTTCATTTCAATTGGTCCGTTCCCCGCCGCACTCTTAACCAATGGACGTCGCTGTTCTTTACCGCAGAATTTATGAATGAAATCAACTTTTTTTTCGGGAAGATAGTAACAGCGATGTTTTGGAAAGCTGCGTCGTCAAATTTGCATTGTATCTTTCAGAACATTTCTTTCCAACGAACTATGGTTTGACCACACTTGGGGTATTGTATCGAGTCTGGGCGCGTCATTGTAGGAAGGAGGTGGAGAGGAGAGGGTACCAGGACCCTACCTGGATTGGAGAGCACGTTGAGCGAGCTTGGGGCGAAGGACAATGAGAGGACATTTGATGTTAAAGCATTCGGCCAGAGACCTTTTCCTCAAAGCAGAAATGTCTAATCGGGGAGGGGGGCGGTACACGATTTTCAGGTAACTGTAGGAAAGGTAAGATGAAGGGGATATCAGAGGCAGTTTTTTTTACACAGAGAACGGAGAGTGCGTGGAATTCGCTGCCTGATGCGTTAGGGGCATTTAACAAACTCTGCGATGGGCACATTGATTGGTGATGTGTTAGAAGGACGGCACAACGTCGCAGACCGAAGGCCTGTACTTCTCTATGATCTACAAAGGTAAATCAAATGTTGATCATTAATCTAGAGGGAATGAATGTGAAAGCAGAGAGCTCCTACTGCAGTCAGTGCAGAACCAGGAGGTGAGGGGACTTCTTAGATCGGGACGGCTTGGTGCAAATCTGTACCATACCAGTGACTCCAATTCAATTCCCCCCCCCCCATTGTCCGTAGAGAGTTTGTACATTTCCCCATGACCATGAAGACAACGTGAGAAAAATAAAGCCAATCTCTCTACCCTCAGGAGAGCTACCTCAACATCGGCATCTTCAGCAAAGAGTGACCCCGCCCCCCCCCCCCATCGACATCATTGGGATTGCTAAAAGATCTAGGATCAGAATTAGGCCATTCAGCCCATCAGGTCTGCTCCACCATCTATCATTCCTCTCAACCCCATTCTCCTGCTTTCCCTCCGTAACCTTTAACACCCTGATTAACACGCTATCAAACCTCCACATTAAATAGATAAGACCACAAGATCTAGGAGCAGAAGTATATATTTGGCCCATCGAGTCTGCTCTGCTATTCAATCATGGGCTGATCCAATTCTTCCGGTCATCCCCACTCCTCTGCCTTCTCACCATACCCTGGCTAATCAAGAACCTATCTATTCTCTGCCTTGAATACACCAAATAATTTGGCCTCCACAGCCACTCGTAGCAACAAATTCCACAGATTTACCGCCCGCTGACTGAAAATCCCCACCAACGTTGCCCTTCTGACACACCTTTTCTATCTTCTGCCGGAATTTGTGATCCACATCCCAGCTGCCTTTTAGAGGCCTGTACACAACTGCCATTAGCGTCCATTTACCCTTGCCATTTCTTAATTCAACCCAAAGAGACTCTGCACCTTCCAATCCTGTGTTACCCCTTTCTAATGATTTAATATTATTTCTTATACACAGGGCCACACCACCCCCCATCCCCGCCTACTAACCTATCTTTCCGATGCACCTTGGACGTTCAGCTCCCAATGGCAGCCATCCTTTAGCCAAGTTTCAGAGATGGCCACAACGTCATACCTGCCAATCTGTAGCTGAATTTCAAGATAATCCATTTTATTTCTTATGCTGCGTGCATTCAAATACAACACTTTCAGTCCAGTGACTTGGCCCCCACAGCTGTCTGTGGCAAAGAATCCCACAGATTCACTTGCCTCTACCTAAAGGATTTCTTCCTAATCTCTGTTCTAAATGGATGTCCTTGTATTCTGAGGCTAAGCTCTCTGGTCTGATACCACCCCATTATTGGAAACATAATCTCCACGTCCTCTCTATCCACGCTTTTCAACATTCAATAGATTTCAATGAGATCCTGCGCCCCTCCCCCCATTCTTCTCAACTCCAGCAAGTTCAGGCCCAGAGTCAGCAAACATTCCTCATATATTTATCGTTTCGTTTCTGATCATCATTGAGCAGGAACTCACAAGAGCAGCACTTCAGATGCCATGGCTACAGCTGAGAGATTGGGTGTTTTGTGTTGACTGACTCTACTCCCAATACCTCAGAGCCAATCAACCATCTACAAGTACAAGTCAGGTGTGTGATGGGACACTCCCCACTTGCCCGTGTAGAGTTAGTCCATACACTCCACATCCGCCACATTACCTTCCCCCTGTCTACGTCAAGAGAGAGACAGGAAACTCTCCACTTATCCAGGTGTAGTTAGTCCATACACTCCACATCCGCCACATTACCCTCCCCCTGTCTACATCAAGAGAGTGACAGGAAACTCCCCACTTATCCAGGTGGACATAGTCCATACACTCCACATCCGCCACATTACCCTCCCCTGTCTACGTCAGGAGAGTGACAGGAAACTCCCCACTTATCCGGGTGGAGTTAGTCCATACACTCCACATCCGCCACATTACCTTCCCCCTGTCTATGTCAAGAGAGTGACAGGAAACTCCCCACATATCCGGGTGGAGTTAGTCCACACACTCCACATCCACCACATTACCTCTCCCCATTCTACGAGTTAGGTGTGTGGTGGGACACTCCCCATTTGTCCGGGCAGAGATAGTCCAGGCACTCCATGTCCACCATCTATAAATGAGGAGAGTGATGGGACACTCCCCACTTGTCTGGATGAATGCAGCTCCCAAGAATGCCCGAGGCACTCAACAGCATCCTGGACAAAGCAGACCGTCATATCGCCACCCCTTGTTCAAACCACCAGTAGCCTGGCAGGTCAGATACAGCATGGTGTCAGGTCTTTCTGGCCCAATTACGCCCCTGACTCATTAACCTAATAACCCGTACGTCTTTGTAATGTGGCCACATGGAGAGTGTGCAAACTCCGTACAGACAGCACTGGCACTGAAACCGAATTACTTGTGCTGTAATGCTACATGGCACCCTATGTACCAGTGTCTCTGCTTAGAAGCTTAAAGAGATTTGGTAGGTCGTCAAAGACTCTGACAACCTTCTGCAGATTGTACAGTGGAAAGTACTTTACTGGTGAATCACAGTCTGGTGCGGAAACTCCAACACAAGAGACCACAGAAAGTTGCAGACTCAGAACGAGGCGAGTCAGAAGGCAATGTCCAGCATCAGGGACTCCAACTTCTGTGGAGCGAGGAGACAGGACAACGTCCTAATCAATTTGCCTGGAGACAGGCAGCGGAATATTCCACCCGGGCTGACGTTCCAGGGCCCGGGTAACTGAGGAGAAGGAACTACGCATACCAGGATCGTTGGGCTCCGCAGGAATTCCCAGAGAGGAACGGGAAAGTATTAATCACTGTTATTGCCTTTGGGAGCCTGTTGTTGTATTATAGAATTATAATTTACAATAAATGTGTCTTGTAATTTCAAAAACAATCTGGCCGTGCTCTCTTGCTGTTGCCGTCAGGGAGGAGGCACAGACCCCTGTTAAGTCCCACACCACCAAGTTCAGGAGTAGTTCCTCAACCCTCAGGCTCCTGAACCAGTGTGCAAAACTTCATGCAGCTCAACACTGAGCTCGTTCCACAACCTACGGACTCACTTTCAACAGCTCAAAGTCTCAATATTAGTTACCATTTATTTATTATTTTCATCTGTTTTTTTATGTATTTGCAGTTTGTCATATGCACATCGGCTGTTTGTGTGTTGTTTTTCATTGATTCTATATCTTTTCCTGCTGTGAATGTCTGCAAGAAAATTAATCTCAGGGTGAATCATATGGTGACCTACTCATACTTTGATGATATATTTACTTTGGAGTACTTTGAACTTTGAAACGTCGTACAGTGAAATGCGTAGTTTGCATTAATGGCCAACACCGTTGAGCTGGGAGGCAACCGGCAACTGATACCATGGACTTCCGACTCACCTTCAAGGACTCCTTACAACTCACATTCTCAGCATTATGTTTTATTTGCAGTTTGCCCTCTTTTTCACATTGGTTGTCTGCCAGTCCTTGTCTTTTTATCTATTCCAATATCGTCACGGCAGTGAGCAAGAGGCAGGTAATTAGTGGCAAACACTCAGTGTCCTCCGCATTCGCCTCGTTGTTTCGGCCTTCCTCAGCAAGAAATGGAGTCGATCGTGGCCCTGTGCCCCTTCTCTGAGCTCCTTTGCCTTGAAGCACTTCATGCTCGCCCTCCTGGAGCCTTCTCGGAGACAGCAAAGTGCCAGATCACTCAATTGATCTCCAAACTGTAATTCGCAGGTTCCAACAGTTCCAGAAACACGGTAAAGAGAAGAAGATGTAGAAAGAGTGAAATAAAGTTTCGAGGACTATCTGGAAATCGTCGCCTGAGGAATCACGGATCACTTGCGCCATCTTGCCCAGAGTCTCCCCAACTTGTTGAGTACTGACAGGCTAACATGGCAGTCAGTGTAACGCTGTTACAGCGACTGTACCCGGGATTCCATTCCTGTCGCTGTCTGTGAGGAGCTTGTGGGTTCCCTCCAGGTACTCCAGCTTCCCCCCCCCCCCACAGTCCAAAGACATACCGGTTGGGGGTTAGTAAATTGTAAGCATGCTGTGTTGGTGCTGGAAACGTGGCAATACTTGTGGGCATCCCTGGACTGTGTTGGCCATTGATGGCAAACAACTAATTTTACTCTGTCAGCTGGTTATTGTGAATGCACACTGACCATAACATAATTCTACAAAGTATTGAAATAATGATGAAAAGGCCATTACCAGTACATAAACAGGTCTAGGATGGATATGATTTGGGAAACCACAAAAACATAAAAGTTTAAATGTTTCTTCTAAGGGAAAAATAAAACAATTATCTGCATAAATACTGACACACCCTTGTGAATTTACTGTTTGCCTGGAAGCAATAATTCAATTCACACCAGTATACACTTAGATTGAAATTCTATTGACAAAATATTTTAA
Organism: Hypanus sabinus; assembly: GCF_030144855.1. Classification (NCBI taxonomy): domain Eukaryota; kingdom Metazoa; phylum Chordata; class Chondrichthyes; order Myliobatiformes; family Dasyatidae; genus Hypanus; species Hypanus sabinus. The sequence continues at coordinate 27,449,798 of NC_082729.1, read as the reverse complement.
ACTATAACAAACAAAATAACAAAGAGGGCCCATCAGGATCCATATATCAGTCCATAGCACGCACGAGAGATCATTGTTGCGTAATCAATCCAATTTGCTTCACTTTGCTTACTCACAATACCAAAACAGTTCTGCTCGAAATAAAAACAATATAAGTGAAACCTAAATAAATATCCAAGCAACTTCCAAGGCGTCGAATTTCCTCCAATGTCATGTGCTGGCTGGCTAATGGAGAGTTATCTGCACATTCTCCATGCAAAAGTCTGCATGAGGATATCCTGACACCTGCATCTGTCTTTCCAAATTGGGTTCTTTCATTATAATCTTTCCTTCATCTTGCTTCTTCTTTCTAGAAACTTCGTCGACCCCTCGCTCTCCAGAAAATGGCATCATATTGGCCAAAATGTTAACAAAACAGATCCTATTAGGTAATGCAACAAGCCTACCTTATTAACCAACTTTTTTTTATTTTAAACAGCAAAATAAAACACCCAACGAAACTGTTTATTATGAAGTGTGCAGTGTAATTAAAGGAAAACTCTTTTGAAATATAGATTTGCATTTTGAGGAGATCTGTAAAAACAAAACTGTTAATAAAATGTCATGTGGTCTTAAACCAGGGTATTAAAACTGCTTGTGGCAATATTTCAAAGTTCAAAAGTTCGAGGTACTTCAAAGCAAATTTATTGTCCAAGCAGATCTGTGTCACCATAGAGTTTCAGTTTCTTGTGGGCATTTACAGTAGAAAGAAGATGTATCATCAAAGAAAAACTACACACAAAGCCGGACAAATAACAAATGTGTGAAAAAGACAAACCATGCAAATTCAAAAACAAATAAAAAATTTTTAAATTAATTAATTATAAATAATTAACACTGAGAAGATGAGTAGTTCAGTCCTTGAAAGTGAGTGGACAGGTTGTGGAACCAGTTCAGTGTAGAGGTGAGTGATGTTATCCTGACCGGTTCAGGAGCCTGACGGTTGAAGGGTAATAAGTGCTCCAGGGCTCCTGGACCTCCCACCCATAGGAGCAGCAAGAAGAGATGGTGGGGCTTCTTGATGATGCAGCAGCTTTCTTGTGACATTGCTCTGTGTAGGTGTGCTCAATAGTACTTTTCCTGTGATGGACTGGGCTGGGCTGTATCCACAACCTCCGTTCATGGGCATTGGGTGTTTCTATGTCACTGTACGTGTGACAAACGAAGCTAATCTTTCTACTTGTGGGTATGATAATGAACTCCACTTTGACTCCTTAACACCCTGGTGCCTCCCAGCATACATGATGAAGGATCTCTGCCCGAAATGTTGACCGCACTCTTCTCCATAGCTGCTGCCTGGCCTCATGGTCACTTTTCATCTTCTATTGCTGCAGTTTCACATACTTATTTCATTATAATTAGTGCCAGTAACATTATGGCTCTTAAGGATGTCCTAGCTGGAAAGTGCAGGGATGTGGTGAAGGGGGTGATAAGTCCTTACTACCTATTAAATGCTCCCACCATCTTATGTCTCAAATGGCCTCTGACTACCAAGTTCAGCCATTGGCCTTCACGTGCGGCTTACTTACTAAGCACGACAGAACTGCTTCTACTGACAGAAGGGGCAAGGGCAAGTTACCAGCAGATGGGGCTCATTGGCTCCTCATCTGTGAGACTGCCTTGCACTCATGAAGAGGGCTTCAGGGGTAAGCCAGGGGAGAAGTCCGAAGCCAGAGTCCCCGAGGCAGTCCTACGTCGAGTTCAACGCCGACTGGCAACGCTGCTGGTGCCAAACTGCATTGGTTTCTGTTGTTCATCAGCTGTGCGGAAAAGGGAAGCCTGCTACATGGGCGACAGCTTGCTCTCTGTGCCACACTGCCCTGGCTTGCGTATCACGTTAACAGCTAGGATGCCCTCTCTCAGTAACATTATACTGTCTCACATAAGCACACCTTGTGCTTTGATGTTAACCTCTTAATCTTCAGGCCCTGCCACTCCCAGACTTCTAATGTAATTTTGTGCTGTGTATGACTATAAGTATTGCGTTTTGTACCTTGGTCCCAGAAGAACGACGTTTAGTTTAGCTTTGAGTGACAAACTTGAATGTGGACTACCCCTTAAGTTTGTTCCTTGGTCCAGGTTCTGGGATCTGCAGCCCCTTGAGATTCCCACCTCACCAACAGTACACACCCTACTCTGAAGGTAGCGCAATTGGTGGAAACCTACTAATTCACAACCAGTGACATTGAGTCCTGGTTTCACTTTGAGGCCGGTTCGATGTGATGAAATAATTATATGCTTTTTTTTAAAAACACACTTTGCGTTTAGTATTTGGAGTAGAAAAATGAGTTCTGATGGCTTTTCATAAAGATAAAATGCCATTTTTTATTTCCCATCCCTAGCCCAAACAATCTTCCCAGAGAATGAGTCACTGACACAAACATAACAAAAGTGATTTATGATCTGTTGGCTCCAAATGTTTGCTATTTTATTTGCAGTTTAACAATTGTATTTGAGGTACTTTTTATAGAAAAGTAAATGCATAGTATGCTTTCTAGTCATCAGTGTGCATACAGATGGCCCCCATTTTTCGAACATTTGCTTTACGGCATCACACTGTTACGAAAGATCTACGTTACCTGTTTTCACTAACGGATGTTTTCACTGTTACCAAAAAAGGCAGCGCACACCCCAAACAGCCAAGCTCCTCCCCCGGAACTGCATTCTAACCACCATCGTTTAAACACGTGCCTGTGAGCATCTGTTCTTTCTGTCGATTTATTTTGTGCATCCGTTAGCGAGTTCCAAGGAATCGGAAAAGCCTAGGAGAGCTCGTAAGGGTGTTACACTTAGCGTAAAACTAGACATAATTCAATGTTTTGATCGTGGCAAACTAAGTAAGGACATTGTCTGCACGTTAAACCATTCGCACTATTTATACGCAGAGAAAAAGATTTGAAAGCTGCCGATGTTACTGTTGGTTCTGCTCGTAGCAAAGTGGTCTCTCTTAGTCGGCATCCAATAATGGGTAAAATGGAAAGTCTATTGCTTGAGTGGATTGATGGGTACAAAGTGTGGTGATACGTTGTTATACTTGAGAAATCAGTCAGCTTAATAAGCTGAAACAGCGAGCGCTGGACGACGGTGATGAAAGTGTTGTGAAAGTGGAATTTAAAAGTAGTCATGGGTGGTTTGATGGGTTTCTGAGGCGAGGGCAGCTTTGTAGTTTAACCTTAACTGGAGAGAGTGCTTCGGCTGATACTGAAGCTGCCGAAAAGTTTCAAGCAAAATTGCCGAGCAATACATTTATTTCGATAGAAGCAGGCTAAGGGACACAAGGCATCGAAGGCCAGGTTTACCCTAATGCCTATGATTAATGCCACTGGTGATGATGTCCTTAAGCCTCTACTAGTGTACCATTTAGAAAATCCGAGGACACTTAAAGACGTTGATAAGAAAACACTTCCCACTGTGTTCAGAGCACCCCAACCTCCGACGACTCGGCCTAACACACCATCATCAGTGTGCTCGCTGTCTTCCCGATTCCGGTAAGTGAAACTACACTGTACAGTACATACAACAACACACACAAAATGCTGGTGGAACACAGCAGGCCAGGCAGCATCTATAGGGAGAAGCGATGTCGACGCTGACGAAGCGTCTTGGCCTGAAACATCCACAGCACTTCTCCGTACAGATGCTGCCTGGCCAGCAGTGTTCCACCAGCATTTTGTGTGTTGTTGTTGTTGTTGTTTGAGTTTCCAGCATCTGCAGAGTTCTTCGTGTTTGCTCTGAACAGCGCGTACATTATTTCTACTTTATATAGGCTATATATTTTTGTGTTAGTTGGTATGAGACTGCTTCCACTATGCTAGTAGCGCTAAGTAGGGAGATTTTCACTACGTCAGACGATTCTGCAATGATTGCAGAAAAGTATTTCTACTTTATAGAGGCTGTGTATTTATCATATCATTCCTGCTTTTACTATAAGTTACTGTTATTTTAGGTTTTCTGTATTATTTGGCATGATTTTTAGGTTATTTTTTGGATCCGGGAACGCTCAGAAATTTTCCCCATATTAATAAATGGTAATCGCTTCTTCGCTTTGTGACATTTCCAATTACAAACGGCCTCACAGAACAGCTCTGCCTTCCGATAGAGGGGGGAAACCTGCTTACGCGGCTGTTCGGTGCGCCCCCTACTGGTTACACTGGTATGGTTCAGGAGACTTATCTTGGTACTTACTGCCTTATCTGGATAGCTTTCTGACTGACTCAGCCTTATCCACAAATTCGAATGGAATTACTCCTATCTACAGTCTTGTGCAAAAGTCTTAGGCTCACTGTACTGTAGTAACTTTATGTATTGCAATCTACTGCTGTTGAGAGAGAAAAAAAAAACAAATTTCATGACTTGTGTGGGTGATTATCTATTGTGGGCTGAGAGTAGGAAGGGGGCAGAGACATTCTGTGCTAATTAAGAAACCGAATCTTAGGAATCAAATGACCTCAGCTGGTGTCTCAGGGCTGGGTATGTCTGCACACTTGGCAGCCCCTGGCACTTCTTTGCCACCTGTCCCGCACCCCTCCCACTACACTCCACCTCCCCATTCCCAACCTCCTTTGCCCCCATCAGATTTACAAATTCACTCTGGTCCATGTTGACAAACACAGTATTGTGCAGAAGTCTCAGGGACCCTAACTGTATATACGTGGGCCTAAGACTTTTGCAAAGTACTGTAAACTCCTTAGACAGCGAGAGGAATTGAGCCCAGAACTTCCAATTAGTGGTGCTGTGGAATCATGCGCCTCTGCAAGGCCCTGGCAGAGTGGGAGCTCAAGAATACGTCATCATTCCATACATCAGTACATTGCAGGAGAACAAAAGGAAACCTGACTGCAGAATAAAGTGCAACAGCTACAGAGAAAGGCAGAGAATAAGGTATAACGAGGTGGATCGATAGTCGTACTATTAAACCATTCCATAGTCCTATAACTGCAGGGCAGAAGTTGTCCTTGGACCTGGTGTACGTGCTTCAGGGCTTTTGTACCCTAGCTATGTACGTGTGTCTAAGTACAGTACTGAACAAAATGAGGCGTCCGATGTTGGGCACCATCTTTCTTCTGCCTCTTACTCCTTCCTGTCCATTTTCAATCTGCTTTGTTCTATCAATGGCTAATAAAACTCTTCCCTAACTTCTGAAAGTTAGGTTTAAAACATCAGAATCCAACAAATCTGTCCTGTTTAGTATACTGCCATCTCTTTTATTTCTGTAATAATACAAATGCACACACACTTCTCCTTCTGAAATTTACAAAGATATTCCAAATGATACTTCTTTTTATTAAATGAATAAATTACAGTTCAGTAATAATTGAATGAGAGTATAAACATTGGGAAAGAGGACAGGTAGCTCTCCTTGGACTGCTGCATCGAGTTGCTGGTGGGGGAGGAGGGGGTAAAGGGATTCACCTCTTTCGTGTGAGGGAAGGGACAATCCGCCCTCTCGGGCGTCATACAGCGTCCGCTTCCCGCAAGTGGGCATGGTGCTTCCGAGTGACGGGCTCTGGCCCCACTGGTCGGCGGTAACTGTGTTATAGGCTCCGGGTGGGAGAAGGGGTAAGGGGTGGGGAAGAGCTGCCAGTCCTGGAAAGGGAGGAGACAAGTGTTGGCATTGCCCGAGGGACAGAATAAAACAAAGCAACTAATACTGAGAGTAAACATTTCGAATAGAAAGCTCCAGATGCACCGACACATACACACACCCCAAAAGTATCCCCTCCCCTTTCAGAAACTGGGATGCCATAGACCAGGCACAAGAACTTGTAGTGGGGGGTGGGTGAGAAACACTTTGAAGTGCAAAAGTGCACAGGCTTAAAACTTTACCAGTGAATATTAAACCAGACCCTCTTTCTCCCGCAGGTCGGTAAGATCTGGGTGGGATTTGAAGCCCTGAAACAGTAAGGACTGATCCTCAACTGGCCTCCCTCCACACCGTCCGATCACACGTCCCATCCCAGGGTCAGACACAGGGTGAAACTCCCTCCACACCGACCCTCACACGCTCCCGGGGTCAGACAGAGAGTGAATCTCCCTCCACACCGTCCCATCACACACTCCCGGGGTCAGACACAGAGTGAATCTCCCTCCACACCGTCCCATCACACACTCCCGGGGTCAGAGGCAGAGTGAATCTCCCTCCACACCGTCCCATCACACACTCCCGGGGTCAGACACAGGGTGAAACTCCCTCCACACCGACCCTCACACGCTCCCGGGGTCAGACAGAGAGTGAATCTCCCTCCACACCGTCCCATCACACGCTCCCGGGGTCAGACACAGAGTGAATCTCCCTCCACACCGTCCCATCACACACTCCCGGGGTCAGACACAGAGTGAATCTCCCTCCACACCGTCCCATCACACACTCCCGGGGACAGTCACAGAGTGAATCTCCCTCCACACCGTCCCATCACACACTCCCGGGGTCAGACAGAGTGAATCTCCCTCCACACCGTCCCATCAAACACTCATGAGGTCAGACCCAGAGTGAAGCTCCCTCCACACCGTCCCATCACCCAGGGATGTCTCCCTCTACACTTGCAGCGTAGATTTAATACCATTCCCTAAACAATCCAAGATGGCTGAGGGGAGGCAATGGCTATTCTTAAGGCAGGTTCTGATTGGTATAAAAAGGCAGTGGTCAGGCACTGGGGCTTCAATTATCTCCCGTTACGCTGGGCATACACTGACCATCCTGTGACTGCCTGCTATGGAGTGTGGCACATGAGGAGTGAAAGGACGCTGACTTTGCCACATCCAGGAGGTGACAGACAGGGAGCCAGACACACTCCTTTTAACTCCCAGCCAGTCCGTGCACAAAGGCTATAACACTCTGGTGGGTGGGGGGAGGGTAGTGTCCCAGATGCACAGGCAAACTGGGAGGGGAGGACCTTAGTTCGAAACCTGCTCTGGTGGGGGGTGTATTGGAGCCCAAGCGGGAAGACAGGCATTTGGCGAGGCACGGTACGGTGATTGGCACACCGTGATCCCAGCCGGGAACGGTGGGAGCCCAGCGGGGCACAGGCAACCTGCCAGCAGTCCTGAGGATTTGTCCACAGAAGTTCTTTCCTTCCCCTACCCCCTTCCAAGAAGGCAGCGGGAGAGATAAAGAGATATCCACCCCGTCTTTCCCCGAGAGTCTACTCAGTCAGCTGCAGTTCTGAACAGAGCCCTGAGGGGCAGGCACAAACAAGAAGCACCACGTGCTTCTTCTGTTCGTGAGGAAGGGCCTCAGGCGAGCAGCCCTCGAGGAGGCAGGAGTTTCAACTACCAGTGCCACACTAAATAGGAGGTGGGGAGAGGTGGCTCGATCCCTGGGCTCAGCTGCACCTGAGGCCACAGATCCGTGTGCGAGCCATGGAGCTGGTGGTCCAGGGGAAGGGAGAGGGGGCTGGGGCCAAACAGGATTGCTGGAAAACCAAGTGACTCAAATGAAAGGAACATTTAAAAAGAAAATTCCTTCACTAATTCGGTGGGAGGCGGGACACGTGTAGGTAATTAAAATCCGGTGAAAGGTGGAGACAGGAATCCGGGAGAATGCCGGTGGTGGATGGGGAGGGAGTGACGGGGGTGGGGGGGGGGGGAGAAACAGGAAGAGATACAAGATGAAGAGGAAGGCGAGGAAGGAGACGAGATAAAAGGAGGGGAAGAGAAAAAGGCAAGAGAGAGGGAGAGAGCAAGAGTGAAAGTGGGTACAGAGGAGAGAGGGAAAGAACTGAGACACGGAAATTCGGTGGGTACAGGGGGTGGGGTTTAGGATGCTGGTAGATCCCTCAGTGCTGCAGCAACTTCACAGCAACAGGCACGGGCTCCTGCTTTTGGTCTTCTTGGCTTGCAAGGCCGCACGCGTGGCCAGCTCGAAGACCTCGCGCACCCCCTCTTTCGTCTTGGCAGAACACTCCAGGTAGCCGAAGGCGTTGATCCGGCTCCCTATGTCCTTCGCTTCGTCTGGCTTCACTGGCTCCTGCAGGAGGGGAGGGTGGAGTGAGGGATGAGAATCCTTGCTGCTGCCCGAGGAAACCTCCACCCATTAGCCGGTGTCAGAGGGAGGTAGGACAGATGCAGAATCGGCGGCGGAGAGAGGCTGGTATCTGGGGTGGGAAATAGGACACCACGAGGGTGGGAAATGGGAAGTGGGGGTGAGGAACAAGCTGCCTGAGGGAGCGGCTAGGGCCAGTGCAATAGGATCTTTGAAGAAGCAATTGCACAGGAACACGGAGCGATATTGGCCGAATGCAGGAAATTGGGACTGTGGTCAGCACGAAGCAGATGGGTGAAAGGCCTGCATCCGTGCTCTCTTTCTCAGTATGGAGCTGAGGATGGATCGGGGGCCGGGGGTGTGAAGCGTAAATAAGCAACAGCACAAGATAACGGCAAATCTGTTATCCACAAGACACTGAACTAGGCCATTCAGTCCATCTATACTGATCCATCATTTGATTAGTGCTGATCTATTATTCCCCCAACCCCATTCTCCTTGTAACGTCTGACGCCCTGAATAATCAGAAACCTATGAACCTTTCACTTTCAATATAACCAACGACAACTGACCATGGCTTCCACAGACTCACCACCCTCCGGCTGAAGAAATTCCTCATCTCTGCTCTAATGGACGTCCCTCTTCTGATCTGTACCCTCTAGTCTTAGTCTCTCCCACTATAGGAAATACCCTCTTCACATCCATTCTGTCTAGGCCTTTCAGTATTCGGTAGGTTTCAATGAGATCTCTCTCCTCCCCCACCCCCCCATTCCCATTCTTCTAAACTCCAGCGAGAGCCATCACTTAACCCTTTCACTCCCAAGATAATTCTCTCGAACCTCCTCCGGACCCTCTCCTACCATCTACCACTCCCTGCCCAGGGCTACAGAACAAACCTCTCCTCCTCCTCCTCCCATCCCACCAACCCATCGCTAGGGCTCGCCACTCACCTGCTTCATCTTGGCCAGCTCCCTCCGTGTGTGCTCATCCCCCCGCAGGTCCTTCTTGTTTCCCACCAGGATGATGGGGATGTTGGGGCAGAAGTGCTTCACCTCCGGGGTCCACTTCTCCGGAATGTTCTCTGTCCAGGATGAGAGAATTAGTGGCAAGTGTTAGTTAGGTCACAAGGGTGGCAGGGGACTGGGGATGTCTGCAAGTGCAGGAGGCTATAATCAGCGAAGACTAAAAAATATATTAACTATGGGTGCTGGAAAACTGAAAATATCACCAGGATAGGTTGTTGAACAGGGTCGCCTGCTCACCCATCGGGTCAGTTATGGGACTGGAGGCTCCAATGCACAGGATCGCATTGGATCCTGCTCCATCACGCGTATGAGCCTCCACACCATCGAGGGCACCTTCCAAAGACCCACTCTCGATGATTCAGGAACAGCCTCCTCCCCTCTGCCAGGAGATTTATCAACACTACCTCTGTTGCACTCGTTTTTGTAACTTATATAATTTGTACGGTGCGGCTGACACAAAAGACAAATGCAATGTTTGCATTTATTTCGAGAGGACTAGAACATAAGCACAAGGATGCTGAGGCATCGTTCAGACGGTACTTGGAGTATTGAGAGCAGTCCAGAGACAGTTCACAAGAATGAACCCAGGAAGGAGAGGATTGATGTATGAGGAGCTTTGGGCTGGGGGGGGAATCTCATTGTAACCTACCGAATACTGAAAACCTACATAGAACGGATGTTTCTTACAGCATGGGAGTTGAAAACCTGACAGCATGGCCTCAGAATAGAGGGACGTCCCTGTTGAACAGAAATGATTTCTTTCTTTAGCAAAGAGGGTGGTGAATCTGTGAAATTCATTGCCACAGATGGCTGTGGAGACCAAGTCATTGGGTATATTTAAAGAAAAGGTTCATTATTAAATTCTTGATTAGTCACAGTGTCAAAGAGGGCAGAAGAGCAGGGTTGAGAGGGTGGAGTAGACTCAATGGGCTGAATGGCCCAATTTTGCTCGTATCTCCAGAGTCTTTTATTTTACACAGCGGTAGGTGCCTGAAACTGGTTGCCAGGAGAGGTGGTGGAAACAGTGTTTAAGAGAAAGTCTTGTGAACAGGTGGGATATAGATTATGTGCAGGGAAATGGGATTAGTTAGATTGGGCCAAAAGGACCTATCCCCATGCTGGACCCTTCTACATTCTCAAGAACAGGGGGAGCAGGAATTGAGCTGGAAGGACGCCTCGATTCCTCCTGAGGCCACTTGGCCCATCGAGACTATGCCCAGTTCACAGAGCAATCCAAACAATCCCTTCTGCTCTCATTGCCATGAAATACACCCCTCACCCAAACACAATTAAAAATACAACAGTCAGCTTTATTGGTCACGTGTGTCAAAACATACGGTGAACTGCGTCATTTGCACTGGCCACCAACAGTGCAAAAGGTGCCAGGGGCAGCCTACAACGTCGCCATGCAGCATGCCCACAGCTTACTAACCCTACGTCATTGGGACGTGAGATACCCCGTGGTCACAGGGAGAACATACAAACTCCTTACAAATTGAACCCCGCTCGACAAGCGCTGGCTGTGTATAGCTTTGCGCTAACTGCTACTCATCTTGCTGCCTGAGAACATCACCAGGACTTGGGAGGAAAATGGAGCAGACCCGTACAGTCACAGGAGAACATACAGACTCTGCACAGACAGCACCCTGCAAGGCCCCACTTGCTGCCCCCACTACTGCACTCCAGAAACTTTCCACAACTCTAGGCTTTTGCCAGTCCTCGTCCCAAGCTTCCTCCAGCTCCCTCCCCTCCCCCATCAGGCGCATGACGCTTCACTAGAAACCTGGCAGTGTACGAAGCTCGAGAGGATGAGAAAGATGATGCTTACCTAAACTGTCAGGACTGTCGATGGAAAAACACATCAAAATCACGTCCGTGTCGGGGTAGGAGAGAGGCCGCAAGCGGTCGTAGTCCTCCTGGCCAGCTGTGTCCCAGAGGGCCAATTCCACCTGAAGGGGTACACAAGGCATGAGTTGTTGCAAGCCCTAAAACCCAACACCAATGTAGTCAGAGAATTCAGAGGTCTCTAATCAGGTGCCAATTGAGGTGGTGAACCCAGTCTCCGTCTGCACCTTTGTATCAATCCCGAGCACAAGGTGGACACAGCCCTCTCCACCGACAGTATCTACAGCACCCGCCAGAATATGGCATCCATCGTCCATGTCGACAATTGTAACTCTCTTTGCAGTTTCTAACAATTTATGTCTGTTAGTATAACTACCTATATACATAACTGTTTTGTATACTAGCTGGTAGTCACAGTATGTATATGCAATTGTTCAGTGAGTACCCTAGAGGCTGATATCTCTTGTATGATCTGGAAGCTTCTTGGTTCACCACATTTGAACAGGGGCTATCTGATTGGTTAACTCTTATCCACAAATTGGTACTAAATGTTTCTTATTGGTGGAATAAGGGTCAATACATTGGCCCATCCTTTTGGTAATTTTCTGTTCTTTGCACTCAGACTTTTGCATCTCTACGCCTCCAATTTCTTTGTTCTATTAGCACTTCATAAAACATAGAGAAGTTTTACGGGACTTCCGAAAGAAACTTGGATGGAAAGCATCAGAATCCATCAATCTCCACCATCTGGGTCGTGCCCTCTTCACATCAGGAAGGAGATTGAAGATGCCAAAGTTTTACTCCAGCAGGTTCACTAACAGCTACTTTCGCCAACCCTCACTATCTAACCCTGTCTCAGTGATGGAACACTACCATGGACTTGCCTTTGCATTTACTCTCTGCAGTAAAGCAGGGGTGGCACACCTTTTATTTGAGAGCATGAACCTAAAATCAAAAAAATTTCTCTCACATGCCACTGTAATTTTGAGCAGAGATTATCGCTGACTGGAGAGTCAGGGATGAGGAAATACACAGTACTGTGTTTGTCAATGTGGCGGGATAATGGGAATAGCGAGGGTGGAGCGCCGAGGACGGGGTGTGGGACGGGTAGTAGAGGCAGAGTGCCAGGGTGGGGTTGGTGCGGGTGCAAACCACCCAGCCCTGGGACACCAGGCAAGGTCATTTGATTCCAAACAAGTGATTTATTGATCCTTACAGAATGTCTACAATACTTCCCGCCCCCTGCCCTCTCCCTTTTCCCCAACCATGATTCCCCTTCTCCCTGCCCCCTTCCCACTTTCAGCCCACAAGAGACCCATATCAGAATCAGGTTTATCATCACTCACATCATTACTACAGTACTGTGCAAACAGAGATCGATCAAAATAAATGAAACATTTTAGAAAATCTATTAAAATTAATATTAAACTTTAAAAAGACAATTGAAAAATAACATTTTCTGAAGACTGGGTCTTCTTGCATAAATAAGCCACGTGAAGATGAAATTATAAGCTTTGGTGAATTTTCACGACAGATCGGAAAACGACCACACTTTGCCACAAAAGCTCCATATCTGGCTTGTATTGACATGTTTGAGAACTGTGCACGTAGCAGTAGTTTTGTTATTAAAGTCTACGCCTCCTGTTCCAGACAAAACGTATCCTCCAATGTCATATGTTCTCACAACTGTCTAGCTGGCGCCAAGCCCGTGTGAGATGTTTCCTGTGGAAACGTCTCACTGGCCTCAGGTTGTTAGTTAGTCACTTGCTGTTTTATTCAGCATTCAGGATAATCATTTTTATTATGTGCTGGTTCCATCGAGGGGCAGCATTGCTTGCCACGTGCCAACAACAGCTTTGCGCGTGCTATCTTGAGCACGCGCCAGAGATTCACTAATCCTGCACCAAGGTCACGTTTCTGTAGTCTCTTTAAAGATAAAGATGAGGGCTTCTGTCACATGTACATGGAAATATACAGAAAAGCACGGTTCACGTCAACGACCACCACAGTTCAAGAGTGTGCTGGCTTCCTGCGCCCACAACCTGGAACGTTTAGTACTGAGATACAGCGGGGAACTGGCCTTCCTGGCCCAGCGACCCCCGGTTTAACCCTAGGCTAATCACAGGGCTAATTTACAATGACCAATTAACCTGCCAAGTGATATGTCTTTGGACTGGGAAGGCAACCAGAGAGCCCAGAGGAAACCCAGGCGGCCATGGGGAGTCCATGCAACCTTCTTACAGACAGCAGCGGGAATGTGGGAGGAAAGCGGAGAAAACACACGTGGTCACAGGGTGACTGTGTAGACTCCTCACAGCGAGTGAGAACTGAACCCCGATCGCTGATAGCTGGCACTGTAAAGTCTTATGCTAATGGCTCACTACACCTCTCATTTGTCGCTCTCTTCGATAAATTTATCACAGTACGTACACTATCTTCAGATTCATCCCACTGCAGGCGTTCACAGTAGAACACAGAAAAACAATAAAATCTCTGAAAATCTGCACAGAAAGACTGACGAAAACTAACGCGCAAACAAAGACGTAGCGGGACCTGGACAATATCCAGGCTTGCACTGACAAGTGGCAAGTAACATTCGGGCCATGCAAGTGCCAGGCAATGACCATCTCCAACAAAAGAGGCTCTAACCATCATCCCTTGACATTCACCATCACTGAATCCTCTACTACCAACATCCTGTGGGTTACCATGGACAAGAAACTGAACTGGTCCAGCCACGTAAACACCATGGCTACCAGAGCAGGTCAAAGGCAAGGAATCCTGTGGCGTTTAACTCCCCAAAACCTATCCACTCGCCTGGATGAGTGCAGCTCGACACTATCCGGTACAAGGCAGCCCACTCGAACGGTACCCCTTCCCTCCATCATCGACGAACAGTTACAGCAGTGTGTCCTATTTACAGGATGCTCTGCAACAAGACACCAAAGTTCCTGAGGCAGCACGGTTCAGACCCACAACCATTACCAGCTAGAAGGCCAAGAACACCAGGTACCTGGGGACACCACCACTTGGGAATTTCAAGTCACTCACCATCCTGACTTGGAAACATATCGCCGTTCCTTCATTGGTGCTGGGTCAAAATCGTGGAATTCCCTCCCTAGCAGTACCTAGACCTCAGGGACTGCAGTGGTTCAAGAAGGTAGCTCATGGGCATTAAATGCTGGCTTGGCTGGCAACACCCACATCCCGTAAATTAATACATTTAAAAAAAAGACTGCTGAGGTTGCTGGTCCTATAAATAGGTTAGAAATGCACCCTGCAAGAGCTCCCAAACGATGTGATTGTGACTGAGGCACGGGAGGAATTGAAAAAACTGGCGGACGAAAGATTTAAATTCATCACGCCACAAGAAAGCACCACTTGTCATCGAGGACCCCCACACTCCAGGCCATGTGGAGGAGGTACAGAAGGTCCCACACTATGAGGTTCAGGAACGAACGAGCGCGGATAACTTCACTCAACTCAACACTGAACTGATTCCACGACCTGTAGACTTGCTTTCAAGGACTCTCCAACTCATTCTCAGTTTTATTTATATTTGCAGTTTGCCTTCCTTTGCACATTGATTGTTTGCCCATCTTGTGTGCATTTTTCATCGATTATATTGTATTCCTATGTTCTACTGTGAATGCCTTCAAGAAATGAATCTCCAGGTGTATACAGTGACACACACTCAGTGGCCACTTTATTAGACACCGGCGTGCAAGCCAGCGAGGTCCTCGGCTGCTGAGAGACACGTCAGTGTACCTACCTCCCCCGAGAGGGAGAGGTTACTGAGTACAGGAGTGGAACCTGGAGTGGTCTTTTGTTGGCGTAGCCCATCCACTTCAATGTGTTGTGCATTCAGAGACGCTCTTCTGCACACCACTGTTGTAACGTGTGGTCATTTCAGTTACTCTCATCTTCCTGTCAGTCTGGCCATTCCCCGTCCCCTCTCATTAACACGGTGTTTTCAGCCGCAGAACGGCTGCTCACTGGATTTCTCGCACCATTATGTGTAAACTCTGGAGACTGCTGTGCGTGAAAATCAGAGATACTCATATCACCCATCTAGCACCAAAGTTCAAAGTAAATTTATCATCAAAGTATACCACCATGAGATTAATTTTCTTGCAGGCACACTCAATAAATACATAATAGAATGAATGGAAGACTGCATCAACTTGGGGCCACAAACTGTGAAAATACAATAATATATAATAATAAATAAACAGGCAATAAACATCAAGAACATGAGATTAACAGTGAGTCCATCGGTTGTGGGAACATTCTGATGTTGGAGGGAGTGAAGCTGAGTAAAGTTCAAGAGCCTGATGGTTGAGGGGTAATAACTGTTGCTGAACCTGGTGGTGTGTGTCCTGAGGCTCCTGTACCTTTGTCCTGATGGCAGCAGTGAGAGGAGAGCATGTCCTGGGTGGTAGTTGTCCCTGATGATGGATGCTGCTTTAGTGTAGATCAATCACTGCACGGTCAAAGTCACTTAGATCAGATTTCTTCCCCATTCTGATGTTAACTCTGAACTACGACTGAACCTCTTGACCATGTCTGCACACTTTGATACATTGAGATGATTTATGATTGGATGATTAATGAGGTGTAAACGTATACCGAACAAAGTGGCCACATGCTTGGGAAGTAAATTCACTTTGAACTTCACATCCTCCTGAAGACACTGTCAGTCATTCTTCTGGAGAGGGGTGCCAAATTCACCAGGATGAGACACCATTGAACGGCTTGGGTTAAGAGGGTTCGGAGCTGTTTTCCCTGGAGGGAAGGAGGCTGTGAGGTTACGTTATTGAGGTGTACAAGACCAAGAGAGGCAGACTTCGTCCTGCTCTCCGAGTTCAGGAAATCAGGAACCAGAGGGCACAAATTTAAGGTGAGAGGGGCAAGATTTAATAGCCCTAAGGTGGGATCCATTGTTAAGGATCTCTGTGATCCAGGTGTCGGGGTGGAGATATGTCTCCACCAAAGGAGGTGTGAGGTGTTCCTTCCCTCCGCTAGCCTGCAGATCACCCCTGGGCAAGATGTAGCACCTGCTTAACTACCCCTCCCAACCCCTGATTAGGGTCATGTAAAGACATGGGAGCAGGTAATGGCCGGTCATATGAGCAGCCAATACATAATCACAAGACCTGGTTATGTGACCGCTGATGCCAGAAAGACTGAACTCTGAAGAGTATTGATAATGGCCGGGGTCACCCGTTTGGTAAAGACACTGCCCAGAAGCAGGCAATGGCAAACCAGTTCTGTAGAAAGATGTGCCAAGAACAATCACGGTCATGAGACCAGAATAGCCCACAGCACATAATGATGACCAACCAGGACCTGCTCTCTTCTCATCACTGCCATAAGAGGAGGGTACAGGAGCCTGAAGACTCAATGTTTTAGCAACAGCTTCTTCCCTCAGATTTCTGAATGGATGAATAACTGACCTGTGAATATAAACTCACTAACTTTGCTCTCTTTTTGCACAGCTTATTCAATTCAATATGCGCGCACTTGTGTGTGTGTGTGTGCGTGTGAGTGAGAGAGAGAGAGAGAGAGAGAGAGAGAGAGATATTGGCATTGGCAGTTGGCAGTTCCACTCTAAATTTTAACAGGTAGGTTCCTGACCATCAGCCGTAGAAGCAGGACCAGGCCCATCCACTCTACAGCGCCATTTCATCATGGCTGATCCATTTCCCTCAACCCATAACCTTTCAATCCCTGACTAAACACGAACCTACCGACCTCTGCCTCAAATACAACCAATGATTTTGCCTCCACAGCCACCCTTGGCAACAGCTTCCACAGATTCAGCACCCTCTGGCTGAAGAAATTCCTCCTCATCTCTGTTCTAAATGGACGACGCTCTATTCTGAGGCTCCCCCACAATAGGAAACATCTGCTCTATCTAACTCATAGCATTGCAATGTACGGTGGCCCTAAAACAACAAATTACACATGTTAGGACAGTGATAACAGTCCTGACCCTGAGCATGTTTTCCATTGCAGTCGGTGAATGGAATGAGTCGCCACAGGAAGTGATTAACAATGCTGATAAGTTATTGAACAAGTGCATGCACAGGAAAGATTTAGAGCAGCGGTTCCTAACCTGTGGCCCATGGATAATGATATTGGTCCACGGCATAAAAAAAGGTTGGGTACCCCTGGGTTGGAGGGATTATGGAGCAAACACAGGCAAATGGGCCGGGATGCGTTGGGCTGAAGAGCCTGTTTCTGGCTGTGTGAGTCTTTGTACGGCAGAGTATCACGCGCTTCACACAAGTAACAGTTCAGGCTCGGAGTCACAGAATCCGAGAGCAGGGAATCGGGCCAACTAATCCATGCTGACCAACTCCGCTTCCCCAGTTCTGGCCCTTTCCCATTTGTAGTTAGCACTTTGCTTCACAGCGCCATCAATCTGCAAGGAGTCTGCTTGTTCTCCTGTGACCTCCAGGTTCATGCCACATTCCAAACTCTCGCTGAGGTCACGGTTAGTAAGTTGTGGGCTGTCCCCAGCACAAGCCCCAACAACTCATTTCACTGAATGCTTTCAAGTGCATGCGACAAATAAAGCTCATCTGTCTCCATCTTCCAGCTTCTCAACCTCGATTAGATTCCTGGAGGGGAAGTAACAACCGATGTGCGGGAGGGGGGATTCCAAACCAGATGCTTAGAAACTAACAGGTTGACTGAGAGCAGGAGAGCAGGAATCTGTGATTGTATGAAGGGGGCCAGAGGCAACCCCGCCACGGCCGACACCACACAGCCAGTTTTCTGAGGGGTATCCAAGCACTGAGTGTCAGCAACAGGAGCTTCTTGCCCCAGCACCACCAAAACCAGATCAAGGAAGGCAGACTCCATACCCTGGTGTTATACCCTGACAGACCCGTCCCCACCGGTACCGTACCCCGGTGTTATACCCTGACAGACCCGTCCCCACCGGTACCGTACCCCGGTGTTACACTGTGACGGACCCGTCCCCACCGGTACCGTACCCCGGTGTCACACAGTGACGGACCCGTCCCCTGGAGAGGATTCTTAGTGATAGGATGTTGATTATCAAACACTACACACATTCAGACTTACTGGCTCTTCCAATCTGTGACAACCTGTTTTCTGGCCTGATCCCAGCAACCTGCACCAGGACCACAGCCTTTCATACCCCTCCAATCCACATACCTATCCAAGAGTTGAACCTGAATTTGCCACGTCCTCTGGCAACTCATTCCACACTGACACTGCCCTCCGAGTGAAGGAATTCCTTCCCAATATCCCCCGAAACATTTCACCTTTTACCTTTAACCTATGACCTCTTGTATAAAAAGCAGAGAGCTGAGTCATACGGACTAATGGAGTGGGGAAAAAGCATTTCCTCTGTCAAGCTCACACCACATCCCACATCCTGATATCCGTCATCCTCTCCAGCAGCCCCGAGGAAATCCCTGCTGCTCTGGGGTAAAGGTCATCAATTCAAATTCAGTCAGCTCACCCCAGGGCAGGCCCATCAAGTCGTCTACAGGAACTCCTCAAACGCACGATGGCAAGCCCCGTGTAGGGTACTTTGCCGTGCTCCCTTTCTCACCGTACCTTGCTGAACCCAACACTGCCCTGAGACCAGCCTTGCAAACACTCTTCGGCCAAGCTCCAGAGTCCATGGGAACGTCACCGTTTGGGGCGGAATTCCTTCCTGGCGCCGTCTCTACACCCCCACCATGGAATCTCCGGCTTTCCCCAGAGTCCATACACCAACTGGGTAGGTTAATTGGCAATTTATCCTGAGGCTAATTTAGGGTTAAATCAGGGGTTGGCTGGGCAATGTAGCTCAATGGTCTAAAAAGGGCAATTTCGCACTCTATTGCTACGTAACAGGTGCTACCATGGTGATACCAGTCTACAAAAGGAGGTGTAACACGTCCCTTCCCTCCATTAGCCTGAGGGTCACCCTTAGGCAAGGTATAGCACTTGCTTGGACCCCCCCCTCCCCCGTTCAGGGTCAGAAGCCATGGAGCAGGTGGTGGATGGTCGGGTAGCCGCTGGTGCACATTACAAGTCCTAGTTATACAATCACTGACTCCAGACAACCTCCGAAGAGTATTCATATCGGCTGGGGTCACCCGTCTTGAAAGATACTGCCCAGAAGGGGGCAATGGCAAACAACTTCTGTCAAGTTGCCAAGAACAATCATGGTCAATCGCCTACACCATATGACAAGGCACTTAATGGTGATCATCATCTGAGTAGAAATTAAAATACTGCTGCCGTGTGGGAGGAGACTGGCAGTTGGAACAGGCTGTATGCGTAGGCACCTCCCCTCCCAACTCTGCTCTCCGAGCACACAAGATTGCCTGACTAAACACAGCTCCGATGTCGATTGCAAATTTGCAAACAACACCGCTGTTGATGGGCTAAGCAGAAGTGGAGATGAGTCAGCGCACAGGAGCGAGAGGACACAACAGCAATCTCTCACTCAGTCAGTACAAATGAGAGGAGAATTATTGCCTTCAGGAAGGGGAAGGAGGGTGAACGTGTGCTCGCCTATGTGGGGGGGGGGGAGGAAATCGGTGGTGGAAAGAATCAGCAGAATTGTTGGGTGTTAACACATCAGCTGATCTGTCTTGGGACCAGCACATAGATGCAATCACAATGAAGGCTCGCCGGCATTTTTATTTCCATAGGACGTTAGGAGATTCAGCTCAAGAAGACCCACATCGTCTGGGCCACGCCATCTTCTCGTCGCTCCCATCGGGCAGGAGGCACAGAAGCCTGACGTTACACTGGAACAGCTGCTTCCTTTCAAACGCTCAACAATCCAACACAACCCCAATCACAACAGTTCAGCAACACCGTTTTCTCTTTGCTCTAATTGGGTTTTTTTTGTGAAAGTTATGTATAATCTACACTCATTTCATTAGGTACAGGAGTGGAACCGGGTGTGGTCTCCTGCTGCTGGAGCTCATCCACTTCAAGCTTTGATGCATTCAGAGTGGCCACTGTTATCAAATAACACGTGGTTATCTGAGTTACCGTCACCTTGACCCAGTCTGGCCATTCTCCTCTGACCTCTCTCATTAACGAGGCGTTTTCACCCACAGGACTGCTGCTCACTGGGTGCTTTTTGTTTTTCATACCATTCTCTGTAAAGTCTAGAGCAACTTGGGATCCACAGGTTAAAGCAGTCCATGGCATAAAGAAGTTGGGAACCCCTGCCCTAGAGACCATGGTGGAGATTAGCAGTTTCGGAGATGCTCAACCACCAACAATCAAAGTCACATGGATCACATCTCTTCCCCCAGTCTTTGGTCTGAACAACAACTGAACCTCCTGACCGTGTCAGCATGCGTTGCTGCCACGTGATTGGCTGATGAGATGTCTGCAGTAAGCAGGTGGCCACTGAATGGATGCTTCTCTCTGATGCTCCCTGCTTACCGTGCGGCTGCAAGTAAGTCCTTCGTTCTGCCTGAGCAGACACGCAGTTGCACGTGTAACAATGAAGTCTGCTTTTATAGAACACTACAGCACTGGAAAAGGCCCTTCAGCCAAAGGTGTTTTGCCAAGTTAATTATGCTGACACCTAATTCCACGTGCAGCACACACCTGTCCATTCTCTGCCTATTCACATGTCAGTCTGAAAGCTTCTGTTACCTGCCTCTACCACTGCCCATTCTAGGTACCCAACACTGTTTACCGTAAAAACTTGCCACCCGCCACGCATTTTCTCAACCTTGCCCTAGTACAAGACATTTCAACCTTGGGGGGGCAGGAGGAGTTGACCGTTTATTCCCATCCACAGACGCTGCCTGACCTGCCGAGTTCCTCCAGCATTGCGTAGCAGTTGCTCTGGATTACCAGCATCTCTTGTGTTTAGGGCTCTGTACTCTCCCGTGATCTTATAAACCTTCATCAGGGCTTCCCCCCCCCCCCCCCCCCGCAGCCTCTGCCGTTCCACAGAAAACAAGAGAAGCTTGCCCGGCTTCCCCTCGCCACTCATGTTCTGTAATCCTCTGCATCACCCTTCCTGATGGGGGCAACCAGAACTGCCCACAATACTCCAAGTGCAGCCTGATCAAGGTTTGATACAACTCCAGCTTGACTTCCTGATGCTTACAACCCAGTGTCACAACCCAGTCCCTATCACACAGCTGCGCGTTTTTTTTTAAATCCCCGATACTTGTGATTTCAATTCATAATTCAAGTCGATTAAGGAAGGCATTTTTGTTGGGCCGTAAATCAAACAGTTGAGCAACAAAAGGCAGTCTGAAGAACTTCCAGAGAGACTGGAGAAAAGTTGCATGGAAGACATTCAAGGCTGCTGTCAAACAATTTTCTTGGCACCAGAATACGTACAACTGGCCGAAAACATGCTTCAAGCACGGTGCAACATGTCATTAAAGATTCATTCTCTGCATTCCCATCTTGACTTCTTCCCTGCAACTCTTCGTGCTGTCAGTGACGAGCACGGTCAAAGGTTTCACCAGAACAGTGCGGTCACGGAGAAACTGTATCAGGGAACTGGAATCCATCAATGCTGGTTGAGAAGCCTCAGACACTGAGTACAAATGAAAACCATCAACAAAATACTTTAGCTGAGTTGAACTATTTCAAAGTGTCAGCACCGTTATGCAATTGAACGCATTATATTCAGTAAAAGCTAATTACTTGTTTCTCCAAATTCCTACACGTTACAAGTAGTCTGAAATTATATTTCTGTTCAGCTTCAAGTGGTGTATCATAAACAAAAAAATACTGAGGAAGCAGCACTACTGAAGGAATTTGTTGTCCAGCATAATCAACGCCCCAGCTGGTGAAAGCAAGCGCTATATACTTATTTCAACACCGTATCTACAAGTGCGTCCACTTCCAGGGAGGTAACACTGTCCACTCTTAGCTGAATTTTACAATCTTTAGCCAGCTCCACCCTCAGCCTCCGCCATTCCTGAGAAAACAATCCATGTTTGTCCAGCCTCTTCCTGCAACACATACTGAAGCCAGGCAACTCCAGAAGCAGCCCAAGCAGAGTTTTATAAAGCTGCTCTCCTCTTCCTGATTCACTTTGGAAGGCCAAAATTGAAGGCCTCTTAACAGTAGTTAATGGCAGGATTCTTGGCAGTCTGGAGGAACAGAGGGATCTTGGGGTCCCACAAAGCTTTCACGCAAGTTTATAGGGTGGTTACGGTGGCGTATGGTGTGCTAGAATTTATTAGCAGGGGAATCGAGTTCAAGAAACGTGAGGTAACAGTGCAGATCTATAAAACTCTGGTTAGACTACACCTGGGAGTATTATAGAATAGTACAGCACAGTACTGGCCTTTTGACCGTACAGCACAGTACTGGCCTTTTTGTTTGGCCTGTTGTGCCGACCCTTAAATTCTGCCTCTCATATATCCCCCCCACCTTAAATTCGTCCATATACCTGTCTAGTAGTCTCTTAAATTTCACTTGTGTACCTGCCTCCACCACAGACTCAGGCAGTGCATTCCACACACCAACCACTCTCTGAGTGAAAAACCTTCCTCTAATATCCCCCTTGAACTTCCCACCCCTTACCTTAAAGCCATGTCCTCTTGTACTGAGCAGTGGTGCCCTGGGGAAGAGGCGCTAGCTGTTCACTGTCTATTCCCCTTAATATCCTATATACCTCTATCATGTCTCCTCTCATCCTCCTTCTCTCCAGAGAGTAAAGTCCTAGCTCCCTTAAATCTCTGATCATAATGCACACTTTCTAGACCAGGCAGCATCCTGGTAGATCTCCTCTGTACCCTTTCCGATGCTTCCACATCCTTCCTACAGTGAGGTGACCAGAACTGGACAGCTCTATTTCTGTATGGGCTGATTCAAGTTCACCTCGAACCTGCTCCATCTCCTTGGTTCTTGGCTGCCTCATGATGGAAAGGTTGTGGAAGCTTTAGAGGGGGCACACAGGAGATTTACCAGGATGCTGCCTGGATTAAAGAACATGTCATATTAGGATCGGCTGAGTGAGCTGGGACTGGTCTCTTTGGAGCAAAGGAGAATGAGAGGTGACTTGATAGAGGCGCATAAGGGAAGGGGCACAGATCAAGCGGACAGCCAGATTTTTTCCCCAAGGTGGAAATGGCTAGTATTGGGGGATGGGTGTAGGAATCATTTTAAGGAAGTTAAATTGGAGGGAAGTGTAGCTAGATTGGAGAGTGGTGGTAGAGACAGATACATTAGGAACACCTAAGAAACTCTCAGAGAGATGGAGGTCACTGCAAGAGAAAAATATTGGATTGATGGTGGATTAGGTTAAAATTTCAGCAGAAATTGTGGGCTGAAGGGCCTATACCGTGGTGCTCTGTGTTCTTGAAATCAATGCCTCGATTAATAAGAGGAAAGAGGCCACGCGCCTTCTCTATCATCCACACACCTGCTTCCCGTCCACTTCAATGTCCGCCACGTAGTTTTCAAAGACGGTGGGCACATACACCTCTGGAAATTGGTCCTTGCTGAAGACAATCAGGAGGCAGGTCTTGCCGCAGGCTCCATCCCCTACGATCACCAGTTTCTTACGGATGGCTGCCATTGCTGTGCTGGAAGTGGAGGGAGAGAAAGAGAGGAACAGTGAGCCCAGGGAGGGTCGGAAAACTACTCCAAACCAAGCTCCAGACACCCCACACGCCTGACATTGTGATGGCTGTGAGTAAAAGGATTAAGGATTGTTTGTTTGCAATATACACTTATATGTTAGGAATTTGCTGTGGTAGACAGGGCAACTCCCCCATGGACAGTCCCAAGCCCACCTGTCAAGAGGAGGAGGTTTGGGCATGAGGCTACCAACCCCATCTGGTAAAACCCAGAGCTACTGAAAAGCCAACTGAAGCTCCAAAAACCTCATCCCTGGGAGAGGGAGGATCTTCACCTCCAAGACACTTCTCCCGAGGAGAAGGAGGTCAGGGCATGACACACAACAGAGAAAAAAAAATCAATGATTAAGAATAAAGAATTATGTACAGTAAAAGTTAAAGGTTACAGTATGAGTCTGCATACAGAAATATCAGCACGTATTTACAATGTAAACAAGCTCATAAAAAGTGGTGTGAAGTGCAATGATAGGGGGCAGGGAAGGTAACTAGAGTGGTTGATCAGATTAACTACCCGAGGAGAAAAAAACTTAAAGATAGCGTGAAGCTTTTGTTTTAATAGCCCTATAGGACTTTCCGGAAGGCAACACATACAAGGTGCTGGAGGAACTCAGCAGGTCAGGCAGCGTCAACATTTCTGGCCGAGCCCCTTCGCTGGGTGGGTGGGGTTTGCAATGATTTTTGCTGCCCTGGTGGTAGACTGCAGGGTTCTAGACTGGCTTTTCAATCTATTGCTTCATTGCAAATCTGGCGTCAGTTCTAACACTAAGGAATTGATCTGGACTTCAGGAAAGGGAGTTTGGCAGAACACAAAAGACTGAGGTTTGGTGTGTCACTAAAGACTCTGGCACAGTTCTACAAACGTACTGTGGAGAACACTTTGACTGAAATGTTTTTAGCGGGCGGTCATTCAACACCGAACAGCAAAGGACAGGCCCTTTGGCCTGAGGGAGAAGACATGATGCCTGAGGAGTGACCCGGATCTGCTCCAATTTACCCAGCAGGTTGACAGCAACTGGCTCTTCACTTAGCCCTGGGAGTGGGGAGGGAGGGCACACCAGAAGGCGGGTGTTGTACAGAGATAGCCGGTGGCTGGTATCTTGTCAGATAACATCAAGGGAGAGAGGATTAAGAAGATGTACTTGGGCTGATATCCTGTCAGAGGACAGAAGGAAAGAGATGGGCAAACAAGGTAGAGGATTAGTAAGATGTACCCAGGCTAGTTGGTGAGACAAATTGAGATCTGTTGAAGGGTCTTGGCTTGAAACAACAACTCCTTACTCCCCTCCACTGATGCTCCAGCATTTTGTGTGCATTATTCAGACTGAGGTAGTGACTGCAGGTACAGCAGTACAGAACCCTGCTGCTAACGGCAACGCCCTTCAGCGATTAGCACCAGGCTTCTCAAAGCGACCCAACCCCACTCCGACATCCGGTGCCACCACACATCTCCCCCAAATCCCAGCCCACGCCCCTGAGAGCCTCGCCTTCCTGAACCGTAGTGCCTCTCTGCCAATCCGGAATCCCAGAGGTCAACCGATGTCATCCTGACCCAGGAAAATGCAAACAGAACTGCTCCACAGTCCCACACTGTTTGGGAAGGGTCACAGGACTACAGGAAACCATGAGACAGCAATCCCCTCCTCCCTACCTATACCTCTTCTGCTCCAACTCCACTTCCACTCGGAATCCTTCTCCAACCCCCTCTCCCCTATCCTCTCCTGTTGGCCCCATGGCCGGCTCCTTCCTGCACCCCTCTCCACCTGTCTGTCCCTAGCTCACAAGCTCAACCTCCCCTTCCATTTCCAACCCACTACTCCTACCCTCTCCTTACCCCCATCTTCAGTCATGCCACTACACACCCTGTCACAGCTTTGTCCCTTACCCCTGCAAATCCAAACCCTCTCTCCACTAACCTCTTCCCCCTCCTATACCCTGTGTCCCTCGACCCTTCCTCCTGCTCTCTCCCCCCAAGCTGACTCCTGCCCCAACACTTTTATGGTTCAATACAATTTAGTTGCCCACCCAATCCCCCATCATTCCCACACTGTCCTTGCCACCTCAAACCTATTCTCCTTTCCACACCCTCTCATCCGTAGTTCTCCCCACCTACACCTGACCTACTCCACTCCTACCATTCCCCATCTCCCTCCCCAGCACCCCATCCCTTGCCTACCCTTCTTCTCCCCCTCAATCCCCTCCTCCACATACACTCCCCATTCCTTCAGCTCTCCCCTACACCCTCCTTGATCACCTTCCTCTCCTCATGCTGTCCTTCATTCTTTGCATCTTCACTCTCCCTCCCACCCCACTGCCTCCACATCCCTAAGGCCACTCTGCCCACCACTCCACTATCCCCTCTGCTATTAATGGCAAACCCATTTACCTCCCCAACTTCCTCCCTGTCTCATCTCCAGTGTCCATCCAACTACTCACCCTCATCCCCACCCACAAGCCACACTGAAGCTTCCCTATTCCCTCTAATACACCCATCCTCCCCTTCCCCATGCACTCTAGCCCATTCCCGCCTCATTCCTCTCTCCTTCCCTCTCCCTTCCTATACAATCCTCCCCTCCATCACCCTCCCTTCCCTTCTCCCTCCCTGTCCCCCACACACTCTTCTCCCTCCCCGACCCCAATCACACCCTCCTTACCCCTCTCCCCGTCCCCCAATCACACCCTCCCTTCCCCTCTCCCTCCCTGTCCCCACTCACACCTTCCCTTCCCCTCTCCCTCCCTGTCCCCACTCACACCTTCCCTTCCCCTCTCCCTCCCTGTCCCCACTCACACCTTCCCTTCCCCTCTCCCTCCCTGTCCCCACTCACACCTTCCCTTCCCCTCTCCCTCCCTGTCCCCACTCACACCTTCCCTTCCCCTCTCCCTCCCTGTCCCCACTCACACCCTCCCTTCCCCTCTCCCTCCCTGTCCCCACTCACACCTTCCCTTCCCCTCTCCCTCCCTGTCCCCACTCACACCTTCCCTTCCCCTCTCCCTCCCTGTCCCCACTCACACCCTCCCTTCCCCTCTCCCTCCCTGTCCCCACTCACACCTTCCCTTCCCCTCTCCCTCCCTGTCCCCAATCACACCCTCCCTTCCCCTCTCCCTCCCTGTCCCCACTCACACCTTCCCTTCCCCTCTCCCTCCCTGTCCCCAATCACACCCTCCCTCTCCCTCCCTCCCAGTCCCCCACCTTATACCCTCCTCCTTTCCCCTCCCCCACTCTCCTGTACCCACTCCCTTCCTTTCCCTCCTCACACTCCCACACCTCCCCTCCCCCTCTCCTCCCCCACCGTCTTCTTCCTCCTTCATCAGCCTCCCCCTCCATTTCTACCACCCCTCCCCGGGCCTTGTGCCACACCGACCTACTCCCCAGCAGTCGGCAGCCCCCTCGCCCACCATTCTCCCTCGGCCTCACCTCCGCTACGCCAATTCTCGATCTTTCTTCAAACTTTCTCTCCCAGGGCCGCCACCAGCCTCAACCGGCCTTCCTCCGCCCGACTTGGGATTGACGCGGCCGCCGGGCCAATGGGCGGCCGGCGCGCCCGCCGCTCCTCCAATGACACGCAGCGACGGCGGGCAGGTGGGTGGGACGTCCGGCAACGGCGCGCGTCAAGCTTGGTTGCGGCTCAGCCACGCCTTGAGGAAGTGGTTAGGAGTCGGAGAAAGGGGGATGGGGGTCGAGGAAATGGTGCAATTGCCTGACCCCCTCCTTACCGCACCGCCGACCAATCAGCGGGCACCACTTCCTCCTCCGCGCCGGGAGGGGGCGCGCTGCGCTGAAAGTGGCGCCGAACCTCCGCCGCAGCCAATGGGACAACGGGAGCATCGGCGAACGATATGATCGCTCTGGAAGTTTATCCTAACGTTTACGCATCCGGTTTAATGCAAAACTTACACGCAGGAATCGAGTTTAATATAGACACAAATGCGGGCATGTCATGACGTTTATTGTTTTGCAGTACTGTGCGAAACTTAATACAAAACTAAATATATACAGGACTGTGTATACATACACAACTCGGGTGCCTTGGACTTTTGCTTAGTATAGTCATAGACTACAGCCCTTTGGCCCATCTAGTCAAGTCAAGTTGCTTTTTATTGTCATTTCGACCATAACTGCAGGTACCAGTACATAGTAAAAACGAGAGAACGTTTTTCAGGACCATGGTGATACGTAAACCAATACAAAAAATAAGACTAAACTACAGACCGACCCAGGACTGCATAAAGTACACAGAACAGTGCAGGCATTACAATAAATAAACAATTCAGTAGGCACAGCAGAGCTCAGTAGCTTGGTAGTCCGATGTTACATCAGCTGAATGGTGGCGTTCGGGATTCAGTCTGTTTCTGTACTCCCGCCGAGTATTTCGTTGCCACGGATGTAGTCCAATTCAATGTCCATTAGAGAGCAGATTGGACGGGAGAGCCGGCCGGCCAGGGCTTGCTTTTTTCCTGGCACGGACTCCTGCTCGCCTCGCTTCCTTGTTGAACCACTTAAACTGCCTTCACCCATCGACCTGCACGGGGACCATAGGCTTCCATACCCCTCCCATCCATATATCTTTCCAAACTTCTCTTAAACATGAAAATCAAGCTCCTATGCACCCCTCGTGCTGGCTGCTCGTCCCACACTGTCAAGGCGCACAATGTGAAGAAGTCCCCCCCCCCCCCCCCCCGTTGTCCCCTTAAACTTTTCACCTTTCACTTTTAACCTGCTGTGTAAGGCCTCCCCTGGTTGGTCCTACCAAAGGGCAATTGTGTCTGCATTTTTCATCCCCTTGTTCCAGCCGATCCAGATCCAGCTGCCAGCCATGACAGTCTTCCTCTTGGTGCCATGTGCAAATTTGCTGATCCCTTAACTACATTTTCATCCAGATCATTGATATAGATGACAAACAATGACAGACTCAGCACCATTTCCTCTGACTCCCCCCCCCCCCACCAGTCACAGGTCTCCGGACAGAGAGGCAATCCTCTACTACCACTCTCCAGCTTCTCCCACAAAGCCATTTTACTACCTCATGTTGAATACCGAGCGACTGAACCTTCTTGACCCAACTCCCATGCGGGACCGTGTCAAATGCCTTGCTAAAATCCACTACCTAGGGCTTCATCAACTTTCCCGGTAACTTCCTTGAAAAACTCTACGATTGGTTGGTCTCAACCTACCATGGACGAAGCCATGCTGACTATCCTTACTCAGTCCTTGTCTATCCAAAGTCTTATATATACCCAGTCCCTCAGAATACCTTCCAATATCTTTCCCACTGCTGTAAGCCATACAATGATAAGATATAGGAGCAGAAGTAGGCCATTCAGCCCATCGAGTCTGCTCCACCATTCAGTCATGGGCTGATCCAATTCTTCCAGTCGTCCCCACTCCCCTGCCTTCTCCCGATACCCTTTGATGCCCTGGCTAATCAAGAACCTACCTATCTCCGCCTTAAATACACCCAATGACGCAGCCTCCACAGCCGCTTGTGGCAACAAATTCCACAGATTTACTGCCCTCTGACTAAAGTAATTTCTCTGCATCTCTGTTCTAAATGGACGTCCTTCAAACCTGAAGATGTGTCCTCTTGTCCTGGGCTCCCCCACCATGGGAAATAACTTTGCCATATCTAGTCTGTTCAGGCCTTTTAACATTCGGAATGTTTCCATGAAATCCTCCCTCATTCTCCTGAACTCCCGGGAATACAGCCCAAGAGCTGCAAGATGTTCCTCATATGGTAAGCTTTTCAGATGTCAGGCTCACCCACAAACACTCTAGTAATTTTATGTATCGCACTGTACTGCTGCCGCACTGAAAAAAACACAAATTTCATCGCAGGTGTGAGTGATGATCCTGGTGTGGACTAAGGGTGGGAAGGGGGCAGGGAGAGGGGGATCATAGTGGGAAAAGGGGAAGGGAGCGGGGAGGGTGCGATAAGCAGAATAAGACATTCTGTAGTAATAATAATAATAATAAATAGTTTATTGATCCCGGGTGGGAAATTCTTTCATTGCAGCAGCAACATTTAAAAACACATTTAGCAGTGTGCAGACTGAACTAATAATAAAGTACAGGATATAGACAATAGGTGCAGAAGTAGACCATTCGGCCCCTCGAGTCTGCACCGCCATTCTGAGATCATGGCTGATCATTAACTATCAACACACAGTCCCTGCCTTGTCCCCATATCCCTTGATTCCCCTATCCATCAGATATCTATCTAGCTCCTTTTTTTCTTGAAAGCATCCAGAGAATTGGCCTCCACCGTCTTCCGAGGCAGTGCATTCCACACCTCCACAACTCTCTGGGAGAAGAAGTTTTTCCTCAACTCTGTTTTAAATAACTGACCTCTTATTCTCAATCCATGCCCTCTGGTACTGGACTCTCCCAACATCTGGAACATATTTCCTGCCTCAATCCTATCAAATCTTTTAATTATCTTAAACGTTTCAATCAGATCCCCTCTCAATCTCCTCAATTCCAGTGTGTACAAACCCAATCTCTCCAATCTCTCTGCGTAAGACAGCCCTGCCATCCCAGGAATCATCCTAGTGAATCTACGCTGCACTTCCTCAATTGCCAGAATGTCCTACCTTAAACCTGGAGACCAAAACTGTACACAATATTCCAGGTGTGGTCTCACCAGGGCCCTGTACAAATGCAAAAGAACATCCTTGCTCTTGTACTCAATTCCCCTTGTAACAAAGGCCAACATTCCATTTGCCCTCTTCACTGCCTGTTGCACTTGCTCAATCACCTTCATTGACTGATGAACTAGGACTCCTAGGTCTCTTTGCATTTCTCCCTTACCTAACTCGACACCGTTCAGACAATACTCTGCCCTCTTGTTCCTGCTTCCAAAGTGGATAACTTCACATTTATTCACATTGAATGACATCTGCCAAGTATCTGCCCACTCACCCAGCCTATCCAAGTCTCCCTGTATTTTCCTAACATCCTCTTCGCATGTCACACTGCCACCCAGTTTAGTATCGTCAGCAAACTTGCTGATATAGTTTTCAATGCCCTCATCTAAATCATTGACATAAATCATAAAGAGCTGTGGTCCCAATACAGAGCCCTGTGGTACCCCACTAGTCACCTCCAGCCAGTCCGAGAAACACCCATTCACCGCTACCCTTTGCTTTCTATCTGCCAAACAATTTTCTATCCATGTTGAAACCCTGCCCCCAATGCCATGAGCTCTGATTTTACTCACCAATCTCCTATGTGGCACCTTATCGAATGCCTTCTGAAAATCTAGGTACACAACATCCACTGGCTTACCCTCATCTAACATCCTTGTTACACCATCAAAAAACTCCAACAGAATAGTCAAACATAATAATATACATAGTAATAATTACTAATGTGCAATAATAATGTAGGAAATAATAAAACAGAGACTATTGTACTACGATGTGTGTTCTCCTGTCGCACAGAGATGAACTGTTGGATATGTTTATTGCGTTTGGTAGGGAAGATTTTCTCTAAAAATCCTCGTGACAGCGGAGCTGATTGAGTCTGTTCGAAAGGGGTCTCCGCTGCTTATTCAGTCGTGGGGAGGATGTGCCAGATTGTCCATAACGGATCTCAGTTTGTGTAGCGGCCTCCTCTCCACCACTGACTCAAAAGACTCCGGGTTGTAGCCAAGGACGGATGCAGTCTTCTTAATGATCGATAAACCAATCGTTTGGAATCAAATGACCTTGCCTGGTGTCTCAGGGCTGCCTTCCCCCCCTCCCGCGCTAACCACCCCCCCCACCACTGGCACTCCTTCTCTGCCACCTGTTCCACACCCCTCCCGCGGCACTCCAGCCTCACCATTCCCAACATCCGTTGCTCCCGCCGGATTTACAAGCTCTCCAGATTGACGAATAGCGCACTGTGCAGCCTAGATATTGATCTGCGTCTGAGACTTTTACACACGACTGCATATAACAATAAATTAACTCACTTTGTTCACAGCAAAAATGGCGAGGTAGTGTTCATTGACCCTTCATAAACCTGATGACGACAGGGTGTGGTTGTGATAAACAAAAGAGATGTAGAGGATGCTGGAAATTGAGGGTAACACACAAAATACGGGAGGAACTCAGAAGGTCAGTCAGCATCCATGGAGCAGAATAAACAGTCAGTGTTTAGGGCTGAGACCCTTCGCCAGGACAATTGTCACAGCCATACTTGTTGTGAAATTTGTGGTTTCAAGGCAGGAAGTTCCGAGCTGACCACTGCCTGATGGGCTAGTGGTCAAAGGTCACGGAAAGCAGGTTGGCAAGGGGGCCAGGCCCATCCGTCGCATCACTGTGGGCGGATGGGCCCCTGGCATGTAGTGGCACTTGGTGCCCACGTACCTCGGAGGTACGAAGGTTGGCATCAGGGAGACTGGCTGCATCATGGCCTGGTAAGGGAACACCGATGCCTTTTAGCAGAAAATCCTACAAAAGGTAGTGGATTCGGCCCAGTCCATCACGGGGTCATTCCGTCTGGGAAACGCCTGCCGCTGTGCCCGGAAAATGTTTCACAGGTTTTCTGCGTTTTGCATGTGGACTTGGACTTTAGGCCTTTTTGAAGTTTTATAGTTTTTTTAATTATCTGTGCTTTTAACCTGATCGTCCTTTTCTTCGTATGTGGGGGAAGGGGATTTGGGGGTCGATGTGCCTGTTCTGTTTTCAGTCATTTTTTGTGCAGGGTGGAGGGATTTGGGGGTCGATAGTCGTGCTGATTTTCTTTGCCTTCTTGGTTTCGTGGCCGTCTGGAGATGAAGAATTTCAGAGTTGGACACTTCGTTAAGAAATGAACCTTTGACCCGCCCAGCCGTTGAGCACGCCTACGTGAAGCACTGTCGTGCGAAAGCAGCATCCATGGTCGGAGATCCTCTCCACCCGGGCCATGCTGTTGCCATGGGGTAGAAGGTACAGGTGAAGTACTAATGGGGCCTCACTTGGAGTATTGTCAGCAGTTTTGGGCCCCTTATCTAAGAAAAGATGTGCTGGCATTGGAGAGGGTTCAAGGAAGGTTCACGAAAATGGTTCCTGGATTTAAAGACTTGTCATTTGATGGCTCCAGACCTGACTGGAGGTCACCGCCCATTGAACTCTATCGAATGTTGAAAGCCCTTGATAGAATGCATGTGGAGAGGATGTTTCCTGTGGTGGGGGGAGCACAGGACCACAGAATTCTTCTAGGACTGAGATGAGGAGGAATTTCTTTAGCCAGAGAGTGTTGAATCTGTGGAATTCTTTGCCACAGGCAGTTGTGGAGGCCAAGTCTTTATGTATATTTAAGGCAGAGGTTGGTAGATTCTTGATTGGTCAGGGGATGAAGGGATACGGGGAGAAGGCAGGAGATTGGCGCTGAGAGGGAAAATGGATCAGCCACGATGAAATGGTGGAGCAGACTCGATGGGCCAAATGGCCTAATTCTGCTCCAATAGTTTATGGTCTTATTGTCTTATAGCAGGCCCAAAACCGTTCACAATACTCCAATTGCAGTTTGACTGATGCCTTATAAAGCCTCGGCTTTTTATCCTGGCTTTTATGTTCTCGTCCCCTGGAAATGAATGCTAACGTTTCATTTGCCTTCCTCACCACCGACTCAAGTTAACCTTCAGCGAGTCCTGCACGAGGACCCCCAAGTCCCCTCGCAACTCTGATTTCTGAATCTTTCTTTTCCTTTCTTTTTTTGTGCTTTAGTTTAGTTAGTGGGGTTTTTCTCTCTCTATCAATAACATTTCCAGTCTTTTTTTTTTACCATTGCTATGAGGAGTTGTAATTTCTCACCGAACATTGTATATATAACAGTGTAGTGGTGTGCTACACGCAGAGCTAAAATTACGACACTGAGTCGGTAACTGCAGTCGCAGAAAAAGCTTTATTCGAAATCCTCAGCCTCACTTTTAAGCCTCCCTCAACCTGCCCCCCCGTGGCGCAGAGGCTCCAAAGCTCTGTGCTCGCAAACCCCCGTAGGCTATCTCCCTTAGCCGGAAAGCTGGCTAATTGTGAGCCGGTTCGGATGTGCCAGGAAATGGGTCGCCACATAACACCCCCCCCCCCAGAACTGGCGATACACCCCCCAATGTCCACAGTCTGGGCCGGAACCTGCTTGGGAGGTCGGCCTCTGCGCCGAGGTGCCGGAAACTCGGCTGGTTGCGCCAGGTCCACATGGGCCAGTTTGAGTCGGTCCACCGTGAAAACCTCCTCTCTCCCCCCAATGTCCAGAATGTACATGGACCCGTTGTTCCTGAGCACCGTAAACGGCCCCTCTTATGGCCGCTGCAGCGGTGGCCGATGCCCGCCCCTTCGTACAAACACATACTTACAGTTCTGTAGGTCTTTGGGTACGCAGGTCGGGTTCCGCCCGTGCTGTGAAGTGGGTATGGGGGCCAGGTTACCGAGGTTCTCGCATAGTCTGCCCAGGACTGCTGCGGGATCTTCCTCTTGCCCCCGTGGGGCTGGTAGGAACTCCCCGGGGACGACCAGGGGCGCGCCGTATACCAACTCGGCCGACGAGGCGTGCAGGTCGTCCTTGGGCGCTGTGCGGATGCCGAGTAGGACCCAGGGAAGCTTGTCCGCCCAGTTGGCTCCTCGCAGGCGGGCCATGAGGGCCGACTTCAGGTGACGGTGGAAACGCTCCACTAGCCCGTTCGACTGTGGGTGGTAGGCAGTTGTGTGGTGCAGCTGAGTCCCCAAAAGGCTGGCCATAGCTGACCACAGGCTGGAGGTGAACTGGGCGCCTCTGTCGGAGGTGATGTGGGCCGGTACACCAAAGCGAGATATCCAGGTGGCGATCAGGGCTCGGGCGCAAGATTCGGAGGTGGTGTCGGTGAGCGGGACCGCCTCTGGCCATTTTGTGAACCGGTCCACGATAGTCAGGAGGTGCCGCGCTCCTCGCAACACTGGCAGGGGGCCCACGATATCCACATGAATGTGGTCGAAACGCCGGTGGGTGGGGTGGATCTGCTGCTGTGGGGCTTTGGTGTGCCGCTGCACCTTGGCCGTCTGGCAGTGCATGCACGTCCTGGCCCATTCACTGACCTGTTTGCGGAGTCCGTGCCAAACGAACCTGCTGGAAACCATCCGGACAGTTGTCCGGATGGAGGGATGCGCCAAGTTATGAATGGAGTCGAAAACACGGCGCCGCCAGGCTGTCGGGACGACCGGACGGGGCTGGCCGGTGGCGATGTCACAGAGTAGGGTCCTCTCACCCGGGACCACGGGGAGGTCCTGGAGCTGCAGACCGGAGACTGCAGTCCTGTAACTCGGAATCTCCTCATCCGCCTGCTGTGCCTCTGCCAGTGCCTCAAAGTCTACCCCTTGGGAAAGGGCATGAACAGTAGGGCGAGAGAGCGCATCCGCCACGACATTGTCCTTACCCGAGACGTGCCGGACATCCGTCGTGTATTCAGAGATGTAGGACAGGTGGCGTTGCTGGCAGGACGACCAGGGGTCGGACGCTTTCGTAAACGCAAAGGTAAGCGGTTTGTGGTCCGTGAACACGGTGAAGGGCCGACCTTCTAGGAAGTACCTGAAATGCCGGATTGCCAGGTAGAGCGCCAACAGTTCCCGGTCGAAAGCACTGTACTTGAGCTCGGGTGGTCGCAGGTGTTTGCTGAAAAACGCCAGGGGTTGCCAGCGACCTGCGATGAGCTGCTCCAGCACCCCACCGACTGCCGTGTTGGATGCGTCCACTGTGAGGGCGGTAGGGGTGTCCATTCTGGGATGTACTAGCATTGCAGCGTTCACCAAAGCTTCCTTCGTTTGAACGAAAGCAGCGGCGGACTCCTCGTCCCAGGTAATGTCCTTGCTCGGACCCGACATCAGGGCGAACAGGGGGGCGCATGATCCGGGCAGCTGAAGGGAGGAAGCGGCGGTAGAAATTGACCATACCTACGAACTCCTGAAGGCCTTTGATCGTGGTGGGTCGGGGGAAATGGCGGACCGCATCTACCTTAGCGGGCAGAGGGGTTGCCCCGTCTTTAGTAATCCTGTGGCCCAGGAACTCAATGGTATCGAGTCTGAACTGGCATTTGGCGGGGTTGATTGTAAGACCGTACTCACTCAGTCGGGCGCAGAGTTGACGGAGGTGGGACAGATGGTCCTGACGACTGCTGCTGGCTATGAGGATGTTGTCCAAATAGATGAACGCGAAGTCCAGGTCCCGTCCCACCGCGTCCATTAACCGTTGGAACGTCTGTGCGGCATTCTTCAGGCCGAACGGCATGCGGAAGAACTCGAAAAGGCCGAACTGGGTGATGAGAGCTGTTTTGGGGACGTCGTCCGGATGCATCAGGATTTGATGGTATCCCCGGACGAGGTCTACCTTGGAGAAGATCCGTGCGCCGTGCAGGTTTGCTGCAAAGTCCTGAATGTGCGGCACAGGGTAGCGGTCCGGTGTGGTAGCCTCGTTCAGCCTGCGGTAGTCACTGCACAGTCTCCAGCCTCCCGTCGCTTTGGGCACCATGTGCAGGGGGGAGGCCCATGGGCTGTCAGACCGCCGGATGATCCCCAATTCCTCCATCCTCTGGAACTCCTCCTTCGCCAGTCGGAGCTTGTCCGGGGGAAGCCTTCGAGCATGGGCGTGGAGGGGTGGTCCCTGGGTCGGGATGTGGTGCTGTACGCCGTGCCTGGGCATGGCCGCTGTGAACTGCGGTGCCAGAACCGATGGGAACTCCGCCAGGACCATGGTGAAGCCGTTGTCGGACAGCGTGATGGAGCCGAGGTGAGGGGCTGGCAACTGGGCTGCACCCAGGGAGAACG
Organism: Hypanus sabinus; assembly: GCF_030144855.1. Lineage (NCBI taxonomy): Eukaryota > Metazoa > Chordata > Chondrichthyes > Myliobatiformes > Dasyatidae > Hypanus > Hypanus sabinus. Next base: position 27,413,547 of record NC_082729.1, on the reverse strand, counting down.
TCTGAAAGGTCTCGGCGTGTACCAGTCTCTTCCTGGGCAGGTCGACCAGCAGGCTGTGAGCCCGCAAAAAATCCGCACCCAGAAGCGGTTGGGCTACGGCGGCCAGTGTAAAGTCCCACGTGAACTGGCTGGAGCCGAACTGTAGCTGCACCTGACGGGTGCCATAGGTCCTTACTGTGCTGCCGTTCACGGCCCTCAGGGGGGGACCTGGTGCCCTGCTGCGGGTGTCGTAACTCGTCGGAGGTAAAACGCTGATCTCAGCCCCAGTATCAACCAAAAACCGGCGTCCCGACCTTCTATCCCACACATACAGGAGGCTATCCCGATGGCCAGCCGCCGTAGCCATCAGCGGCGGCTGGCCCTGGCGTTTCCCGGGAACTTGCAGGGCGGGCGACAACAGCGGGCTTCTGCGCCCCACCGCTGGTGGTAGAAGCACCAGTGTTCATTGGGCCGGGGGTTAGCGGGCTCTGCGGCCGGGCCTGGACTGGTTTGCTGCCGGGAGCGTGGCTGGGTGATCTGTGCGATGGACGCCCCGCTCACCTTTTTGGCGTTCCACAGCAAGTCCGCCCGGGCTGCCACCTTCAGGGGGTCACTGAAATCCGCATCGGACAGCAGCAGGCGGATGTCCTCGGGCAGCTGCTCCAGGAATGCCTGCTCAAACATGAGGCAGGGTGTGTGTCCGTCGGCGAGAGACAACATCTCATTCATTAAAGCCGATGGAGGTCTGTCGCCCAAGCCATCCAGGTGCAGTAAACGGGCTGCCCGTTCGCGCCGTGAGAGTCCGAAAGTCCTGAGGAGCAGGGCTTTGAATTCCGTGTACTTGCCGTCTGCCGGGGGCGACTGTACGAACTCCGCGATCTGGGCCGCTGTGTCCTGGTCGAGGGAGCTCACCACGTAGTAGTAGCGGGTGTCTTCTGAGGTGATCTGGGGAACGTGGAATTGGGCTTCGGCTTGCTGGAACCATAGGTTCGGTCGCTGTGTCCAGAAACCTGGCAGTTTCAACCACACGGCGTCGGTCATTTCTGGTCCAAAAATCGTTTGGACCGTCGGGGTCACCAATTGTAGCGGTGTGCTACACGCAGCGCTAAAATTACGACACGGAGTCGGTAACTGCAGTCGAAGGAAAAAACTTTATTCGAAATCCTCAGCCTCACTTTTAAGCCTCCCTCAACCTGTCCCCCGTGGCGCAGAGGCTCCAAACCTCTGTGCTCTCAAACCCCCGTAGGCTATCTAATTGTGAGCCGGTTCGGATGTGCCAGGAAGTGGGTCGCCACAACAGCATAATATATTACCTATTTGAGTTTGAGATCATATACTATTTTTCTTTAATATTGCTGTTTCTATGTCTTTTATATTGTCTACTTGTTAAACTCCTCTTTCCATTTGTATATTCTTTATTTGAAAATCAATAAAAAAGATTGAAAAATGAAATTAAATGAATTTCCTCGCCACTTAGAAAATAGTCTCTGCTTTTATTCCTTCTACCAAAGTGCATGACCATACACTCCCTGACTCTGTATTCCATCTGCCGCTTCTTTGGCCATTTTCCTATCTGCCTAAGCCTCTCTGCTTCCTCAACACTACCTGCCCTGCTCCATCATCACGTTGTCTGTAGACTGGGCCACAAAGACGTTCGATTCCATCATTCAAATCATTGACATATTGTGTACAGTTCTGGCCACCGAATTATAGGAAAGATATCAATAAATTAGACAGAGTGCAGAGACGATTTGCTAGGATGTTACCTGGGTTTCAGCACTTAAGTTACAGAGAAAGGTTGAACAAGTTAGGTCTCTATTCATTGGAGCGTAGAAGGCTGCGGGGGGATTTGATCGAGGTATTTAAAATTTTGAGAGGGATAGATAGAGTTGACGTGAACAGGCTGTTTCCATTGAGAGCAGGGGAGTTTCAAACGAGAGGACATGATTTGAGAGTTAGGGGGCAGAAGTTTAAGGGAAACACGAGGGGGTATTTCTTTACTCAGAGAGTGATAGCTGTGAGAGCTTCCTGTAGAAGTAGTAGAGGCCAGTTCAGTTGTGTCATTTAAGGTAAAATTGGATAGGTATATGGACAGGAAAGGAGTGGAGGGTTATGGGCTGAGTGCGGGTAGGTGGGACTAGGTGAGATTAAGAGTTCGGCACAGACTAGGAGGGCCGAGATGGCCTGTTTCCGTGCTGTGATTGTTATATGGTTATATAACGTGAAGAAAATCAGTCCCAACACAGACCAGCGGCCAACTCGAAAAGGCCTCCTTTGTTCCCACTCTTTGCCTCCTGTCACTCAGCCAATCTTTTCGTATTTTTCCTGTAATACCACAGACACATTTCTTGTTAAGCAGCCTCACGTGTCAAAGGGATTCTGAAAATCCACGTACACAACGTCAACCGATTCTCCTTTGCCTATCCTGCTTGTTATTTCCGCAAAGAATTCCAACAGATTTGTCAGGCAAGAATTACCCTTAAGGAAACTGTGCTGATTGGTTCCTGTGAAGTCATCGCCGAGAATGGCAGCTTAAGTCACCAGCTCCTCCGGAAAAACGCATATCAAGCGCCGTTAACCCATCAAATATAATATTTTTCAAAAAATATTTGAACTGAAAGGAGGTGCAAGAATGGGGAAAATGAATGAAAATAAAATGAGCGACACTGCTGAGCCTGTGGCCGAGAGGAGTGCAGCGAGCGGCTCTCCTACCCGACCGCGTGCTCGCGAGGCGGACGCTGGGCCTCGTTCAGGCGTAGCGGAGAATGTGATCGAAATCCTGAAAGAGGTAAGGGAGTTCCAGAAAGAAATAAAGCAGCAGCTGCATGATATTAAGTCGGAGTTCGCCAAAGTCAATCAAAAATAGTAGTGGCAGAGACTCGAATTGAGAAGGTGGATGATCACGTTCAAAACGTGGAACGGATACTGAGTAAGACAATAAAAATAATACGTCACCAAGAAGGTAAACTGCTTGACCTGGAGGGAAGATCACGGCAGAAAAATATCAGAATCTACAACATTCCCGAAGGAGCGGGGGGCTCATCCATGACGGAGTTTGTCGGAAAGTTACTGCGAGACCCGCTGGATCTTCCCCCGGCTATGGAGCTGGAAGTCGAAAGAACCCACCGCGCGTTAGTCCCAAAACCTACCCAGGATAGAAAGCCACGTTCAATAATAATTAAATTCCTTAGGTACAGCACCACAGCGGAGACCCTACGAAGGGCCTGGGGTAAGAAGAGAATGATTTTTGATGATAAATTATTATATTTCGACCAAGATTACCTCCCCCCCCCCCCACGGTCCTACAGAAAAGCAAAGAATACTCTGAAGTAAAGTGAATACTAAAGCAAAAAAAGATTAGATTTCAAACTCCATACCCTGCTAAACTTCGAGTGTTTTATGACAACGGGACACGGTTGTACCAGACTGTGGAAGAGGCGACTGCAGACACGAATTCCAGAGGGTTGCCCGTCAGCGTGACCAAACCGAGGGAAAGCCTGGCTGAGGAATTATCCCGCTCCGCTTGGGAAATAGTGCGAGAATCGAGAAGGCAGGAGACGGGAGGAGGCCGAGAGAAACATATCAGGAAGAGACCGGGAACTTCCCAAAGACAGTCCTCACCCCCTTCAGAAGAGCCATAGGGTTTGGCTAACTTTAAAATTGTTGAGAAGCTAAACGGAAGCAAAAGTACACAGTGATATACCTATCTCGAGAAATACTTATTATAATGTGGATTTTATATTACTGAGTTGTTATTCTTTATTCGCTCACTTACTCCTTTTTCCCCACCAAAATGAGAATATGTCTGTAATATATGTGTGTCTGTGTGTATAAATATATATATATATATGTGTGTGTGTGTGTGTGTGTGTGTGTGTGTGTGTGTGTGTGTGTGTACATAGGAGGAGTACACAGGGAAATCTTTTCTGTGTAATGGATTTGTTCACTGACTTTCATGAATACTGCACTGGGGGCCCTCAACTCACAAGTAGGAGGGGTTATTCCCCCACAGCTAGACAGTTCCTCTAGCTCAACGCAGGGTCATCTACTAGAGACCTCAGCCTTGGAATCACACGTTCGTTGTCATTTTTGTTATTATTTGCGTTTCTTGGTTCTTACTTGTTCAGGTAGTAGATCGATTAAGTTTTATTCTAATTTCAATGATACATTGACAGATAAATACAGATGGCTAAGGACAAGGTAAAATTCATTTCTTTTAATGTTAATGGGCTATTAAATCCAATCAAACATAAGAGAATTTTATCCAATTTGGAACAATTTGATTCATACTGGGAAAGATGGTTTAACAGCATAATGCCTCATAGGCCTGATTTTATTCTCACAAATCAATGAATCTTTTGTAAAAAAAAAGATCACTCCCTACTTGTACATAGTTCTTTCCTTTTGCTTGTTTTTTCTTTCCACTCTTTTCTATAAGTGTATACCTCAGATAAATACTTTGTGGGGATTTGTGATATATATGATTATATGATATATATGTACTATGTCTGAAATACATCCTATGGAAATGTTTGTTTGATGATGAACTTCAATAAAGAAAATAAGTTACAAAAAAAGGAAATCGTGCTAACTTGGGCCCACTTTGCCTCCAAGTACTCTGAAACATCATCCGTAATAATCAACTCTAACATCTTCCCAACCACTGAAGTCGTACTAACTGGCCAATAATTTCCTGTCTTTTGCCTCCCTCTCTCTTAAAGAGTAGCGCGGCATATACAATTTTCCAGTCCTTCGGAACCATTCCAGAATCTAGTGATTCTTGAAAGATCGTTACTAATGCCTCCACAATCTCTTCAGCCACCTCCTTCAGAACCCTGGGGTGTCGTCCGTCTGGTCCAGGTTACTGTTCGACTAACTTCAGTCCTATCAGCTTTCCAAGCACCATTTCCTTAGTCATAGCAACTGCACTCACCTCTGTCCCAACACTCTCCCTGAACCAGGGCCCCGGTTACGAGTGGGCTATGGGGTCCCGATAGGTCTAAAGGCTGCAGGATATGAGGTTCCAGTGGGTTTAAAGGGAGTGAGAAATGGGGTCCCAATGGGGTTGAACTTACTGTGGGGAAGAGTGGAACTGTAAATAATCGGATTGTCGATTTTTGGCCTTTTACTGATAACTGAGCATCCTGAGCAGCTGCATCACTGCCTGGTCTGGAAATTGCACCGACTCAGATCGCGGGACCCTGCGACAGATAGTAAGGTCAGCTGAAGGGATCTCTTCCCACCATTACAGACACTCACACCACACGCTGCATCCGCAAAGCTAACAGCATTATGAAGGACCCCACACACCCCTGATACAAACTCTTCTCCCTCTTTTGATGAAATAACAGGCAAGGTAGACAGCAGAGAGTCCGTGGATGTTGTTCACCTGAATTTTCAGAAGTCCGTTGACAAGGTGCCTCACATAGTAACAAGATAAGAACCTGCGGCATTAGAGGAAGGGTAATTAGCATGGATGGGAGGTTGGTTGATTGGCAGGAGCAGCAGCATAGGAATAAGGGGGGTGTTTGCCGGCTGGCTAGTGTTGTCGGTGCTGGGACCACTCTGTGCCTGGGCTTTTGGACGATACAAAGATAGGCGGAGGGGCAGGTAGTCCCGACGTTGACCTTCTTTCAGCCATGACTCAGCGATACCTGCCAATCTCTAACTTCGCTACGAGATCACCTACTTTATTCTGCTAACGGCGCCTTTTCAGATATAACACTTCCAGTCCTGTATTCGTCAGCCTTTCCGATTTTGTCTCCTTGTTGCCTGTCTTATTCCCCCTTTCTAAAATGTTTGTGTTATTGTTTAGTCCGTTCAGTTACCTCTCCTGCTTTCTCCTTCCCTTGCCACTGTTAAAAGGCCAGCACAACATTGTGGGCCGAAGGGTCTGCCCTGCGCTGTAATGCTTCATGTTGCATCTTTTAATTTATCTGTACTTTTCCAGAAGACCATATGACATAGGAGCAGAATTAGTCCATTCGGCCCATCGATATTATGGCTGATTCATTATCCCTCTCAACCCCATTCTCCTGCCTCTGCCCGTAACCTTTGATGCCCTTATCTGATTTAAATACACCCAGTGACTTTTCCTCCACAGACGTCGGGGAAAATGAATTCCACAGATTCACCACCCTTTGGCTAAAGAAATTCCTCGTCTTCTCCATTCTAAAGGGCTGTCCTTCTATTCTGAAGTCATGCACTCAGAATGTCTTCTGGACCTAGACTCCCCTCCCTAAACATCCACATTTCAATATTCGGTAGGTTTCAATGAAACCCCCCACCCCCACACATTCTTCTAAACTCCAGTGAGTAGGGGCCCAGAGCTATTCCAAGCTGTTGGATCCACAGCTGTACCATTTAGCCTAAAGCCCTACCCACAGCCCTGGGTACGTGATTAGTTAGTGTGTTTCCCTGCCTTTGATCATTCAATGTGAAGTGTAACATTCCCTTTTACTGGGGAGAACGTACAGGCAGCAGCGGGAATTGAACCCAGGTCGCCAGTACTGTAAACCGTTGTGCTAGCCACTACCCTACCATGCTGCCCCCATTTTCCTGTATGGATTCACAGTAGAACAAGCAATCACGGCAGGATCGATGAAAAACTACACACAAGGCAAAAGAAGATGAGCTGTGCAAGTGCAACACAACCAAATCGTTTTAATAAATAAATAGTAACTCAACAATATTTAGAACGAATTGCAGAGTCCTTCAAGGTGAGTGCGTAGGCTGTGGATTCAGGTCGGTGTTGGGGTGAGTGACGTTCTCCACACTGGTTCAGGAGCCTGATGGCTGAAGGGTAGTGACTGTTCCAGAACGTGGCGGTGTGGGACCTGAGGCAGCAGCGAGGAGAAAGCGTGGCCTGGACACTAACGGTTAATGCTTTCTGGTGGTGGTGCTCCTAGTGGATGTGCTCAGTGCTTGGGGAGGGCTTTAACTGTAACGGACTGGGCCGGAGCCACAACTTTCTGGTCCAGGGTGGAGGTGTTTCTGTACCACTCAGTCTGTGCTGCAGCCAGTCAGGATACTCCCCGCCCTGCATCTATAGAAGTCAGTCAGAGTTTGAGACGACATTGCAAACCTGCGTAAGCTTCTAAGAAAGTGCACGCATGTCCTCTCTTTCCAAGAAAGGAGAGGACGCCAGACCCACACTCCCTGCCCTGAGGCTCCAAGCCCATCGTCTGCACACACAAACCAGCAGCGGGCGGTCAGAGCTGTGAATCAGTTCATTATCATCATTCTTATCAGGGCAGAGTGAAAAACCTGCTTTGCAGAATGTTCCTCATTACACAGTGCGCCAAGACACAGTTCACTGTCGGCTTCAGTGGTTCCATGAAGTGTACAACCTGAAATTCTTACTCTTCACGGACGTCCACGACATGGAGACAAAATGCCCGAAGAATAAATGACAGAAAACGTTAGCACACTAAAGCTCCTCCTTGCCCCCTCCCGCACACGTGCAGCATCAAAAGCATCGACGCTCCCCCCCCCGCCCACTTGTTCCAGCAAACGTGTCATCTCCCATCCCAACACCACCCACCATGCCATAGCAACGCCACCAGGGAACATGATCCAGAGCCCATCCCAACACGTCGACGTCTCAGACAGTCATCAACGAGAGATATCGCACCAGCAGCAGCAAGGTGTGACAACACACGTGGCAATTAATCTTCAATATTTAAGAGGGGGTGTTGGCCCACGGTGTCAACTGACTGGCTGGGTTTGTCTGTCTGTCTATCTGGTGCGATTATGGAAACGTGTGCACGGAGCTGGAGGAGGTGGCCGAGGTACGTAATGAATACTTTGCTTCAGTATTCACTATGGAAAAGGATCTTGGCGATTCTGGGGATGACTGTCAGCGGACTGAAATGCTCGAGTATATAGACATTAAGATGTGCGGGAGCTTTTGAAAAGCATCAAGTCAGATAAGTCACCGGGACCGGATAAGATGTACCCCAGGCTACTGTGGGAAGCGAGGGAAGAGATACCTGAGCCCCTTGCAATGAGCTTTGCATCATCAATAGGGACGGGAGAAGTACCGGAGGGTTGGAGGGTTGCAAACGTTGTTCCCTTGTGCAAGAAAGGGAGTAGAGATAACCCAGGAAATTATAGACCAGAGAGTCTGACTTCAGTGGTGGGCAAGTTGTTGGAGAGGATCCTGAGAGGCAGGATTTATGAGTGTTTGGACAGGCATAATCTGATTAGGGATAGTCAGCCATGGCTTTGTCAAGGACAGGGCGTGCCATACGAGCCTGATTGAATTGTTTGAGGATGTAACAAAACACATTGATGAAGGTAGAGCAGTGGATGTAGTCTATATGGATTTCAGCAAGACATTTGATCAGGTTCCCCATGCAAGGCTCCTTCAGAAAGTAAGGAGGCATGGGATCCAAGGGGGCATTGCTCTGCGGATCCAGAACTGGCTTGCACACAGAAGGCAAAGGGTGGTTGTAGATATTTTGTATTCTGCATGGAGGACGGTGACCAGTGGGGTGCCTCAGGGATCTCTTCTAGGATTCCACCTCTTCCTGATTTTTATAAATGACCTGGATGAGGAAGTGGAGGGATGGGTTAGTAAGTTTGCTGATGACACAAAGGTTGGAGGTGTTGTGGATAGTGTGGAGGGCTGTCAGAGGTTACAGCAGGACATTGATAGGATGTAAAACTGGGCTGAGAAGTGGCAGATGGAGTTCAACCCAGATAAGTGGGAGGTGGTTCATTTAGGTAGGTCCAATTTGAAGACATAATATAATATAAACAGTAAGACTTGGCAGTGTGGAGGATGTGAGAGATGTTGGGGTCCATGTCCACAGGACACTCTAAGCTGCTGTGCAGGTTGACAGTGTTGTTAAGAAGGCGTATGGTGTGATGGCATTCATCAACTGTGGGATTGAGTTCAAGAGCTGAGAGGTAAAGTTGCAGCTATATATGACCCTGGTCAGACCCCACTGGGAGTACTGTGTTCATTTCTGGTCACCTCACTACAGGAAGGATGTGGATACTACAGAGAGAGTGGAGAGGAGATTTACAAGGATGTTGCCTGGATTGGGGAGCATGCCTCATGAGAACAGGTTGGGTGAACTCGGCCTTTTCTCCTTGGAGCGACGGAGGATGAGAGGTGACCTGATAGAGGTGTACAAGATGATGAGAGGCATTGATCGTGTGGGCAGTCAGAGGCTTTTTCCCAGGGCTGAAATGGCCAGCACAAGGGGGAACAGTTTTAAGGTGCTTGGAAATAGGAACTGAGGGCAGGTCAGGGGTAACTTTTTCGCAGAGAGAGTGGTGGGCCGGCAGTGGTAGCAGAAGCAGATACAATAGGGACTCTTAAGACTCTTAGGTGCATGGAGCCTAATTAGAGGGCTGTGTGTTAGGGGAATTCCAAGCAATTTCTAGAGTAGGTTACATGGTCAGCACAATATTGGGTGCAAGTTGAATAGGGAGTTAACATTGGCATGTGGCAAAGGTAATGTCGCAGTAGTTATGGGGGATTTCAACATGCAGGTGAATTGGGAGAATCAGGTTGATGCTGGACCCCAGGACAGGGAGTTTGTAGAGTGCCTACGGGATGCATTCTTGGAACAGCTTGTACGAGAGCCGACCAGAGACAAGGCTACTCTGGATTTAGTGTTATATAATGAACAGGATTTGATAAGCGATCTTGAAGTAAAGGAGCCATTAGAAGGTAGTGACCATAATATGATAAGTTTTTATCTGCAATTTGAGAAGGATAAGGGCAGCTCAGAAGTGTCAGTGTTGCAGTTGAACAGGGGAAACTATGGAGCCATGAGTGAGGAGCTGGCCAAAGTTAAATGGACGGATATCCTAGCAGAAAAGACAGTGGAACAGCAATGGCAGGTATTCTTGGGAATAATGCACAAGGTGCAAAATCAGTTCATCCCCCAGAGAAGGAAGGATTCAAGGGGGGGAAAGGGACCACAGTGGTTGACAAAGGAAGTCAGAGATTGCATAGCATTAAAAAAAAGGAAGTATGACAGAGCTAAGGTGAGTGGGAGGACAGATGATTGGGAAATTTTTAAGGAACAACAGAACTTAACTAAAAAGGCAATACGGGGAGAAAAAATGAGGTACAAACGCAAGCTAGCCAGGAATATAAAGGAGGATAGCAAAAGCTTTTTTAGGTATGTGAAGAGATAGAATATAGTTAAGAACAATGTTGGGCCCTTGAAGAATGAATTGGGTGAAATTGTTATGGGAAACAGAGAAATGGCAGAAGAATTTAATGAGTACTTTAGATCTGTCTTCACTAGGGAAGACACAAGCAAACTCCCAGATGTATGGATGGGCCAAGGACATAGGGTAACAGAGGAAATGAAACAGATTGACATTAGGAAGGAAACGGTGATGAGTAGACTGATGGGACTGAAGGCTGACAAATCCCCAGGTCCAGATGGTCTGCATCCTAGGGTACTAAAGGAGGTGGCCCTGGAAAATGGGGATGCATTGTTAATCATTTTCCAATGTTTCTTAGATTCAGGATCAGTTCCTGAGGATTGGAGAATGGCTAATGTTATCCCACTTTTTAAGAAAGGAGGGAGGGAGAAAACAGAGCACTATTGACCTGTCAGCCTAACATCAGCAGTGGGGAAGATGCTAGAGTCCATTATTAAAGATGAAATAGTGGCATATCTAGATAGCAGTGATAGGATTGGGCCGAGCCAGCATGGATTTACCAAGGGCAAATCATGCTTGACTAATCCATTGGAATTTTTCGAGGATGTAACCAGGAAGTTAGACGGGGGAGATCCAGTGGTTGTAGTGTACCTCGATTTTCAGAAGGCATTTGATAAGGTCCCACATAGGAGATTGGTGGGTAAAATCAGAGCTCATGGCATTGGGGGGAAGATATTGACATGGATAGAAAACTGGTTGGCAGATAGAAAGCAAAGGGTAACGGTGAATGGGTGCTTCTCGGAATGGCAGGTGGTGACTAGTGGGGTGCCACTGGCGCGGTATTGGGACGACGGCTGTTTACGATTTACGTCAATGATTTAGATGAAGGCATTGAAAATAACATCAAGAAGTTTGCTGATGATACTAAGCTGGGTGGCAGTGTGACGTGATGAGGACGTTAAGAGAATCCATGGTGACTTGGATAGGCTGGGTGAGTGGGCAGATACTTGGCAGATGACGTTTAATGTGAATAAGTGTGAGGTTATCCACTTTGGGAATAAGAACAGGAAGGCAGATTATTATCTGAACGGTGTAGAGTTAGGTAAGGGAGAAATACAAAGAGATCTAGGAGTTGTTGTTCATCAGTCACTGAAGGTAAATGAGCAAGTGCAGCAGGCAGTGAAGAAGGCTAATTGAATGTTGGCCTTTATTACAAAGGGAATTGAGCACAAGAACAAGGAAATCCTGTTGCATTTGTACAGGGCCCTGGTGAGACCACACCTGGAGTATTGTGTACAGTTTTGGTCTCCAGGGTTAAGGAAGGACATCCTGGCTGTAGAGGAAGTGCAGCATAGATTCACGAGGTTAATTCCTGGGATGTCAGGACTGTCTTACGCAGAGAGGCTAGAGAGACTGGGCTTGTACACGCTGGAATTAAGGAGATTGAGAGGGGATCTGATTGCAACATATAAGATTATTAAGGGATTGGACAAGATAGAGGCAGGAAGTATGTTCCAGATGCGGGGAGAGTCCAGTACCAGAGGGCATGGTTTGAGAATAAGGGGTAGGTTATTTATTTAGGACAGAGATAAGGAAAAACTTCTTCTCCCAGAGAGTTGTGGGGGTCTGGAATGCACTACCTCGGAAGGCAGTGGAGGCCAATTCTCTGGATACTTTCAAGAAGGAGCTAGATAGGTATCTTATGGATAGGGGAATCAAGGGATATGGGGACAAGGCAGGAACCGGGTATTGATAGTAGATGATCAGCCATGATCTCAAAATGGTGGAGCAGGCTCGAAGGGCCGAATGGTCTACTGCACCTATTGACTATTGTGGGCCGAAGGGCCTGTAACGTGCTGTCGATTTCTATGTTCTGTCTATCTATTTATTTATTGATTGATTGATGGATGTATTTGGATGTTTGTTTGTTTATTTATTTACTTATTCGGAAAAGCAACCTATTATCTTATGAAACCACTAATTTAACCCTAGCGTAATCACAGGACAATTTACAACAGCAGTTAACTTACTAAAAGCTTCGCCTTTGGAAAGTGGAGCACCGGGAGGAAACCCACGCGGTCACGGGGAGAACGTACAAACTCCTCACAGCTGGTACACCAGCTTTTTTGCTCCCGCAGAGTCTCCCGTGCTTGCGTTGGGTCTTCGGGCTGCCGCTCCTCCTCTCTGATGGCAGTGATGAGAAGAGGGCACGTCCCGGGTGCTGAGGGCCCTTGGTGACGGGCACCGCCTCTTGAAGAGTGACACACAGAACGCTGGAGGAACGCAGCAGGAGGGGAATTGTTAAAAAATCAGTTTTGGGCCGAGACCATTCCTCAGGACTGGAAGGGTTGCGGGATAAGGTGGGGGATTGGTGAGACTAGTCAAGGGGGAAGGTGTGTGGGTGGGGGGAGTGGGAATAAAGTAAGAAGCTGGGAGATGATTGGTGGAGGTGGTAAAGGGCTGAAGAAGAAGGAATCTGATAGGAGAGGAGAGGGAAGGAGGAGGGGAATGTTATTGGACAGGTGAGGAAAGGGCAAGAGGGTAACTGAAAAAGAAAGATGGAGAGATGGAGAAATGACCTGAAATTTAGAGTAGTCAGTCTTCATGCCATGACATCAGATTCAGATTTATTTATCACATGCATGGCGAAACATCCAGTGAAATGATTCACTTGCCAACAATCGCTGAGCCTAGCAGAGATATTTAAAACATCCTTAGCCACGGGTGAGATACTGAAGGATTGGAAAATAGCCAACATCATTGCCTTGTTTAAGAAAAGCTCGAAGAGTAAACCAGGAAATCATAGGCCGGTGGATAAGATGATTAGGGATAGTCAGCATGGCTTTGTGTGTGTTTGATCATGTCTGATCAATCTTATAGAGTTCTTTGAGGACATTGCCAGGAGCGCTACCTGAAGATCATACAGCTTAACATGGAGCTAGGGAGATATTGCAGGAGGGAGGGCTTCATTGGGCTCTTTTCCAGGGACAGTGGAACATTCAGATTCAGTTTATTGTCATTTAGAAACCACAAATGCAATGCAGTTAAAAAATGAGACAATGTTCCTCCAAAATGATATCACAAAAGTATATGACAAAACAGACCACACCAGAAAATCCACGTAACGTTTGGCAATCCCCAATCCAGAGTCCGGAGAGGCTGCTGCGTATTAATATCGCGCTACCGTCTTAGTGCGTACCCCGGAAAGGAGCTCCAATCCACCAGACAAAACAAGACCAAAGACTAAAGCTACAAGACCTGCACAAAACCACATAGTTACAACAGTGCAAACAATAGCATAATTGATAAAAAAAAACAGACCATGGGCACAGTAAAAATAGTCCAAAGATGTTAAAGGACTGTAAGTTCAAAAGAAATCACCACACAGTTTCCACAAGTCCCCAGGGTCCTGATAGACTCGCCATCCCACGCCGGCGGTATAAGGAAATACCCCCGCTATGGACTTCCACGGTGCCGCCCGACTCAGCCTCGCAGACGCAGCGCATGTACAGAAAGGTCGGTTTACAGGGGTCTAATATCCAAGGGAGAAAGTTTATTCGTGCTGCACAGGGGTTGGGTCGTTGGGAGATGGAACCAAAACACCGGTACAGATAGTGGAGAGGTTATGGAGAAAGATGTTGTTAAGCCTGCAACCGAGAAGTTATGATGTTCTGGGCCACGTGGATTTCGGGCCGCGTGGATTTCGGTCGTAGGAATGGTGGATGAACTTAGGTTGCACTAGGAATTATGACATTGTGGCCTTTAGTGAGCCTTGGTTGCAGGAGGGGCAGATCTGGCAGCTCGATATTCCAAGAGTTCGGTTGTTTTACAGTGAGCTGGAGGGAGGATTGTTGTTGCTGCTCAGGGTAAGTGTCCCGACAGAGCTCAGTGAAGACAGACTTGAGAGATCATCGAGTGAGGTACAACTGAGGAATAGGAAAGTTCTGATCGTGTTGATGGGATTATATTACAGTCCACCCAACAGTCCGCAGGATTTAGAGGAACAAATTTGCAGAGCGATCGCAGAAACATAAAGTTGTCATAGTAGGTGATTTTAACTTTCCACATATCGACTGGGACTCCCGTACTGTAAGCGGGCTGGATGGGATAGAATTTGTTCAATGCATTCGGGAAAGTTTCCTTAATCAATACGTAGGGGTCCCAACTAGACAGAGTGCAATACTGGATCCCCAATTAGGGAGTGAGACAGGGCAGGTGACAGAAGTTACTGTAGGATCTTTGAATCTGCTGATCACATGCCATTGGTTTCAAGATAATTATGGAAAAGGATGGGTCTGGCCCAAATTGGAAAAAGGCCAATTTAGATGCTATCCGAAAGAGTCAGGCAAGTCTGGACTGGGACAGGTTGTTTTCTGACTCAGGTGTACTCGGTAAGTGGGAGGCCTTCAGAAGTGAAATTTTGAGAGTGCAAAGCTTGTGTGTTCCTGTCAGCATCTGCCCGTGACAATAAATATCTGATTGTGATTCATGCATCGCTCGGTACCCAGGGAAATCAAAATCTGAACTCGCTCCCCAATTCGAAAATAGCCTACGCCTCTGTTCCTTCTACTAAAACTGCGTGACCAGACACTTCCTAAACAGTATTCCATCTGCCCCTTCTCCTCACCTGTCTTAAATCCTCCTGTAGACTCCCTGCTTCCTCAACACCACCTGCCCCTCCACCTATCTTTGCAGTGTCTGCAAACTTGGCTAGCAAGCCATCAATTCAAGCAGTCCCAACACCGACCCCTGCAGCACGTGACTGGTCACTGACAACCACCCAGAAAAGACTCCCTGTATTCTCGCTCCTTGCCCCTGGACAATCAGCCACTACTATATCCACCCTAGTAATTTTCCTGTATATCCACGGGCTCGTGTTAAATAGATTTATGTGTGGCAACTTGTCAAACGCTTTCTGAAAATGCAGCATCTATTTACTCTCGGTTGTCTATCCTGCCTGTTATTCCCTCAAAATATTCTGAGAGATTTGTTAGGCAAGATTTCCCCTTAAGGAAACCATGCTAACTTCACCCTAATTTATCATATGCCTGCAGGTACCCTGAAACTACATCCTTAATAATGGACCCCAACAGCTTCCCAACCACTGAGGCTAACTGGCCTTTAGTTTCCTATCTTTTATCTCCATCCCTCTTGAGGAGTGGAGTGACGTTTTCAGAATCATGCCAGGATCTCAAGAGGTTCAATAGGTTCATTTAGCGTCAGGGAAATGTATACAATACACATCCTGAAATTCCTTTTCTTCACAAACATCCACGAAAACAGAGGAGAGTGCCGAAGAATGAATTATAGTTAAATGTTAGAACCCTAAAGCCCCTCAGCTCCCCCTCCTACGCACAAGTAGCAACAAGGCATTGACCCGTCCCCACCCCCACCAGCAAAAACCCTCAGCACCAGCACTCCATGCAGCAAAGCATCGATAAAGACACAGACTTGCAGCACCCCAAAGATCAGTCGTTCGCCCGGTACCACAGGCTCTCTCTCTCTCTCTCTCCCTAACGAGGGAAAAGAGGTGTCCCTGTTTTACAATGAGAGGGGAGACACAGCAAAAAAACTCACTGATTTATGATGTTAGAAGTCTGTAGCGTCGCTTTTTCCGAGCTCTGTACCAAGAGAGTCGGCATCTGAAAGGCTCTGGGCAAACCCCCGGCAGCTAAACCGCTGCTCCCGATGTTCCGTCTCCTCCCGCGACGCCTCGGCCTGGAAGCAGCCCGTCTCCGGAGCCGCGAGAAACCGGAACCCTGAAGGTGCGCTCGTCTTCCAGGCCGCGTCCTTGGGATATCGGAAAGCAGCCTTCCGCGAGGCCCCGAGAGCCCCCCCGTTCCCGCAAAGAACTGGAGTCAGAATGGTCTAGAGATTCCTGAAAGGTTATTACTAATGCCCCCACAGTCGTTCAGCTACCACCTTCAGAACCCTGGGGTGTAGTCCACCTGGTCCAGGTGACTTATCTACCTTCAGACCTTTCACTTTCCCAAGCACCTTCTCCTTAGTAAAAGCAATTACAGTTACTCTGTCCCTTGACACTTCCAAATTTCTGGCAAACTGCCAGTGTCTTCCACAGTGAAGACTGACACAAAACCCTTCAGTTCATCTGGCACTTCTTTGTCCCCCATTACTAGCTCTGTAGTGTCAATTCCTGCAGTCCAATGTCCACTCCTGCCTCTGTTTTATTCTTTAAACATCTGGAAAGACTTCTAGAATTCTTTTTAATATAGTTGGTTAGCTTAACTTCATATTTCAACTTGAATCTCTTTATTGCTTTTTAGTTGCTTTTTGTTATTTTTCAAAAACTTCCTAATCCTCTAGCTCCCCACAAGTTTTTGCTCAATTATATGCCCTCTCTTTCACTTTTTTACTGTCTTTGACTTCCCTTGTCAGCCACTCTCCCTTCAGAATCCTTAATCTTTGGGATGTGTCTATCCTGCTCCCAGAAACTCCAGCCATTTCTCTTCTGCTGTCATCCCTGCTAGTGTCCCCTTGCAGTAAATTTGGACAGCTCCTCTCTCAGGCCTCTGTAATTCCCTTTTCTCCCTGTAATATGAATACATCTGACTTTAGCTTCTCCCTCTCAAACTGCAGGGTGACATCTATCATATGAAGATCCTGGCCCCTAAGGGTCTCTTTACCTTAAGCTCCCTCAGCAAATCTGGTTAATTACACAACACACAAATCCAAAATTGCCTTTCCCCTAGACGGCTCATGCACTTTACAGAATCACCCACCTTAATCCCTGTACTGTGTGCATTCAGATAGAACACCTTCAGTTCATCACCCTCTTCAATTTTGCCCCCATGTTACTGGAAGTTAAATTCTTATCCCTTTCTAAACCTTTTTGTCTTTTTATTTATTCTGGAGACTTGCTTGCACTCTCCATATATCCATGTAACAATTACAGCACGGAAACAGGCCATCTTGGCCCTTCTAGTCCGTGCTGACGTTTACTCTCACCTAGTCCCACTGACCCACACTCAGCCCATAACCCTCCACTCCTTTCCTGTCCATATACCTATCCAATTTTACTTTAAATGACAATGCCTAACCTGCCTCTACCACTTCTACTAGAAGCTCGTCCCACACAGCTACCACTCTCTGAGTAAAGAAATTCCCCCTCATGTTACTCTTAATCTTTTGCCTTCTAACTCTCAACTCATGTCCTCTTGTTTGAATTTCCCCTACTCTCAATGGAAAAAGCCTATCCACGTCAACTCTATCTATCCCCTTCATAATTTTAAATACCTCTATCAAGTTCCCCCTCAACCTTCTACGCTCCAAAGAATAAAGACCTAACTTGTTCAACCTTTCCCTGTAACTTAGGTGCTGAAACCCAGGTAACATTCTAGCAAATCTTTTCTGTACTCTCTCTATTTTGTCGACATCTTTCCTATAATTCGGTGTCCAGAACTGTACACAACACTCCAAATTCGGCCTCACCAGTGCCTTGTACAATTTTAACATTACATCCCAACTCCTATACTCAATGCTCTGATTTATAAATGCCAGCATACCAAAAGCTTTCTTCACCACCCTATCCACATGAGATTCCACCTTCAGGGAACTATGCACCATTATTCCTAGATCACTTTCCTTCCCTTTTGCTTTGTCCTCACTTTTCCAAACAGTTGAACCTGCTACTCAGTTTACAGGCAACCCATCCGACTGACTCCGATTTTGACCTATCAACTGCCTGACCTTCCTCACAGTCTCACTACACACTGCGTCTTCTTGTATACCAACTGCCCGGAGCTCACGTATTTAAAGTGGGGGGGGGGAGCTTTTAAAGGAGATGTGTGGGAGGTGGGTGCCTAGGTGGGGGTGTTGGGGGTATTTAGGAAGCATGTAAATGGACACATGAAGAGGCAGGGAATGGAGGGACATAGATCGTGTGAAAGCAGATGGGTTAGTTTGGATTGATATCGTGGGTAGCAGGGATGCCTTGGGCCAAAGGGGCTTTTCCTGTGCAATACTGTTTGATGTTAAATCACGCAGATCGTCCAACACATCAGAGCCTATGAAACTGCGTAATGGGGCTCAATACTGACCTACGACCAAGGTTAATGTGCACGGGATGATGTTTACAGGAGAGAGTGAGAGTGTGAGGGAGGGAGGGATGGAGACGGAGGAAGGGAGGGAAGGGGAGGGGAGATAGAGGGGAGAGAAAAATGAATAAAAAACATACTTTTAATTTTATTTATTAATTGAAGGGTATAAAAGTACAGTACAAAAGAAAATCTTTCATGTTTTGTAAACCATTTCCCATCTTTTTTAAAAATTACAAATCCATTGTTTGTAAATACTATCCAGATTAATTTCACATCCAGATGAAAGAAACGTCTTAATCCTCATCAGATCATCCAATGTTCCACTTCTCGTCTATTTCTGGATTCACATTTGATTGAATTCATACGACCGAATCCAAGTTGGCAGCCAGCACGGGAAGTTTGAAATGCTCCAACGGATGTCAACAATGATTAACAGTTCTTCAAATTCTTCATTTCTATGCTGGCAGTTCAACATATCAGTGGAAGTTAACTGAATCAGTCTTTTCTTTCTACTGGGCCTGTGGTTCGTTAACAAAGAGCTACCGACTTCCATTCTGTGTTAATTGTTACAATTTGTAATAGTGTTGTGACTTGAAATGCTGACAATGTAAATACATTGAAGCTCTAAGGTGTTTTAAAGTTAGGGTTGGTACGTTTATTGTTCAGAAAATATATGGATTATATTCATTAACAATTAATTACAATCACAATTATATTAACATAATTTCAAATTTATATAGAAGAAAATTCCAGCCACGCTGCGACAATGGCTGTGTTCGCGGGAGCATTTCAGTTACTGCGTGGAGCACACCTGCAGTTTAGACACAGCAGTGTGTTAATCCCACCTGGATCCCATTTCCCACTGCCCTTATACACAGTGGAACCCATCTCCTGCCCCCTTTAGCCCACCGGGATCCAGTTTCCAGCTTCCTTTAAACCCATGAGGACCCCGTCTTCCACTCCCTTTAACCCCACCAGGTCCCCCTTCCATGCTTCCTTTAAGACCATAAGTCATTGGAGCAGAAGTAGGCCTCTCGGCCCTTTGAGTCTGCCCCACAATTCAATAACGGGTTGATCCAATTCTACCAGTCATCCCCACTCACTTGCAATTCTCCAGTCATCCAGTACAATACCAGGATCTATCAATCCTTGAAAGATCATTGTTGATGCCTCTGCAATCTCTCCAGCTACTTCCTTCAGAACCCGAGGGTGCGTTCCATCAGGTCCAGGAGATTTCTCCACCCTCAGACCATTAAGCTTCCTGAGCACCTTCTCTGTCGTAATTTTTACTGCACAAATTTCACTTCCCTGACACTTTGAATGTCCGGTGTACTGCAGATGTCTTCCACTGTGAAGACTGATACAAAATACACATTCAGTTCCTCTGCCATCTCTGTGTCTCTCATTACAATATCTCCAGTGTCATTTTGTATCGGTCCTATATCTACCCTCGACTCTCTTTTACCCTTTATATACTTAAAAAAGCTTTTAGTATCTTCTTTGGTATTAGTCGCTAGCTTCCTTCCATAATTCATCTTTTCCTTCCTAACGACATTCTTAGTTTCCTTCTGCAAGTTTTTCTGGATTCTCTGTCTTCCCACTAGCTCTGGCTTCCTTGTATGCCCTCCCTTTTGCTTTTACTTTGGCTCTGATTTCACTCGTCAGCCATGGTAGTGTCCTTCTTCCCTTGAAAATTTCTTCTTACTTGGAATATATCTGTCTTGCACTTCCCCCATTTTTCACAGAAACTCCAGCCATCGTTGCTCTGCTGTTCTTCCTGCTAGTGTCCCTTTCCAGTCAACCTTGGCCAGTTCCCCTCTCATGCCATTGCAATTTCCTTTATTCAACTAAAATACCAACACATTGGAATTTAATTTCTCCTTCTCAAATTTCAAAGTGGACTCGATCATATTGTGATCACTGTTCCCCAAGGATTCCTTAACCCTCAGCTCTCTTCTCACTACCGGATCATTGCACAACACCCAATCCAGCACCGCGGATCCCCCAGTGGGCTCAACAACAAGCTGTTCCTGAGACAGTCTACAAATTCTCTCTCTTGAGGTCCAGTACTGGCCTGCTCTTCCCAATCCACTTTCGTGCTGAAATCCCCAACGATTATCAAGACATTGCCCTTCTGACACGCCTTTTGTACCTCCTGTAATCGACATCCCGGCTGCTGTTTGGAGACCTGTATACAACTGTCATTAGGCTTCTTTTACCCTTGTCATTTCTTAACTCAATCCACCTTCCCATCCTAATGATCTAATGATTTAATATTATTCCTTATACAGCCCCCCCCCCCCCGCCTACTAACCTATCTCTCCGATGCACCTTGGACGTTCAGCTCCCAATGACAGCCATCCTTTAGCCAGGTCTCAGAGATGGCCACAACGTCAGACCTGCCAAACAGTAACTGAATTTCGAGATCGTCTGTTTTATTCCCAATGCTGCGTGCATTCAAACATAACACTTTCAGCCCAGTACTTGTTGCTTTCTGTTTTAACTGCACCACGCCTCTGTTGCCCTGTAAATCACCCCACTGGCTGTGATTATGCCTCATTTCCTGCCTGTCCTTTCTATCATCTTTGTTGCACGCTATCTCTGATTTATTTCTGTTTTCCCTTCTTCTGCCCTATCACTGCGGTTCCCATCCCGCTGCCAAATTAGTTTAACCCCCCCCCCCCCGAACAGCTCTATTAAACCTGCCTGCTGGGATATTGGACCCCTTTGGGCTCGGGTGTAACCCGTCCTTTAAACCAGCCACGGCCCCGTCCCGAACTCTCTTTAAACCCGCGGCGACCGCGATCCGGGATCCCGAACCTCCAGGATTCTGGAAAATAGCCGTCTCACTGGGACAGTGTGCCGTGTGAACTTCAAAAAGGAGTGAATTAAAATTGCTTTGGAAGACAGCGCCTTGTAAACTCGGCCAGTCTGGGTCATCGGTGAAACTGGCGTGTCTGGTAAACACAGTATTTCAGTGCCAATGGGTCCAGCTCGGTATTAATTAGCAAAGGGCAGTGTTATTAAACAGAGCGGCTGAATGCCGTCCGAGAATCGACGCCCTGCCGACGGCGATGCTTGGGGAGGAAAATATTATTTAAATGGAAATACACTGCGGCAGACCGCTCGCTGGGCGGAAGGACTTGTGCGCGAATGGCAAAAGGCTGGTTTGCAGCTCCAGGGCTCTATCAAACAGGCAGATGGGGCACTGGCCTTCATTGCGAGAGCAGGGTACTGGCGAGGCCACACCTGGAGCACTGCGTGCATTTCTGGTCTTACTTGAGGAGGGATATACCGGCTTTGGAGGGTGCAGGGGAGGCTCACCGGGTTGATTCCAGAGGTGAGGGGGTGAGACGATGAGGAGAGGTAGATCCGTCTGGGACCGTACTCGCTGGAATTCAGAAGGGTGAGCGGACATCTTATAAAAACATATAAAAAGATATAAGATAGAGGCAGGAAAGCTGTTTCCACTGACAGGTGAGACTAGAAATAAGGGACACAGCCTCAAGGTTCGGGGGAGTAGATTTAGGACGGAGATGAGGAGATTCTCTGCCCAATGAAGCAGCGCAGGCTGCCTCGGTAAATATATTTAAGACCAGGTTGGATAGATTTTTGCAGAATAGGGTCACGGGGAAAAGGCAGGTAGGTGGGGATGAGTCTTATTGAATGGCGGAGCAGGCTGGACGGGTCAGATGGCCGACTCTTGCCCCTATTTCTTGTGTTCTTACACTGTGTGGGGTCACCCATGGTGACAGCGGTGGAGCTGGTGAAGGCGGAGGAAGGGGTCCCGGTCGTCATGCCCCCGGTCCTCGACCCCGATCCGTGACGGCTGCCGGCGCATCAGCCTCCCCGCGTTAAACAACGCCGCTCACCGGCCGTTCTCCATCGTGGCCCGAGTGGTATGTGAGCGCGGCGGGACCGTCCTCGTTCGTGGGTTAACTGGACGAACTGAAAGCGCCCGGAACCGCCACCGGTCGGCCCCAAGGCTCTCTCTCCGCCCTGCACCGAGTGACCCCAGGCAGCGGGAGTGTTGATATCCCTGCCCCGGAGAACGCGTGTTGTCCGGGAAGCGGGCGGGTCCCCGGCGGGCAACGAGACGGGGTGGAGGAAGGGGAGCGGCGGACGTTTCTCGACGGACTTCCGAAGCACGGGAGGAGCTTATCTGCTGGAAACCTGCCCCTCCTGGTAGAAAGAGTGTGTGGGGGGTGGGGGGAAGGTGGTGCGCGAGAGGGAGGGAGGAAAGGAGACGACATCGCCAACTCATCCTGGTCCAACCACACAGACACCGCGTCCGAGGCTCCTATCTCCTCAGGAGGCCGAGGGAGCTTGGCCACGGTCACTTCCAGCCCTCACCAGATGCCCCCGATGCCCCAGAGAGAGCATCCGACCCTGCCCGGGGCCACAAGGAATCGCGGAGATCGCGGGAAGCAGCCTCCCCTCCCTGGCCCCTGTCTCCACCTCCCGCTGCCTCGGCAAAGCAGACGGCAGAATTAAAGACCCCACCCACCCCGAACATTCCCTCTTCTCCCCTCTCCCATCGGGCAGAAAATGCAAAAGCCGAAAGCCCGTCCCACCGGGCCCTGGGGCAGTTTCTACCCCGCTGCTAGCGGATTTTTCAATGACAAGACGGACCTGGTTAAGACCTTGCACCTGTCTCACTGTCCACCACCTCTGTGACACTTTATTCTGCAATAATTGTCCTTTTGTTCGACCGTACGACGAGTGAGTAGACTGGAAAACAAAGCCAACCTGAACAGATCAGTAATCTCCAAACGTATCTTGTTTCGGGCCCTGCACAGCGAGTATATTGAGAGCCAGGGTCTACTTGTCTGCGCGCACTGTAGCCGTGACACTTGATTCGGCATCTCCAGCTTCTCTGCTGCTAACACACTTTATTCTGTGTCTGTGTGAAGAACGGAATGATCTGTTGGGACGGGCCGCTCTGCCCGGCAAAGCTTCTCACTGCATCTCGGCAGCGTACCAGCGAAAATCCGAAGGTGACAGGACAACTGTGAATTTCAGCGGGCGCAGGGAAGGTTCCCGGCTGTTGCGCATTGAGGACACAGTCCCGAGCAGCGGCGGGAAAACGCGGCATTAAGCGACCGATGAAGATCCCGACTGTGTATTGAAAGGGTGGATTTGTCAGTCGGGGCAAACGAGGAGCAACCAAGTTCGTTCACCAACAACGAACTTCCGCTCTGCCCTTCTGAACAATGTACACCACTGTACCTCAAATCACACACAAACACTTATACAAAGTTTGTGTACAGTTTTAGCCGGGGATGGTAATGGAGACAGGCTCCCAATGGCGTGAGCCATTGATACATCAGATACATGGAGAGGGGCAGCCTGTAACAGGGGTTACACAGATACGTGGAGAGGGGCAGCCTGTAACAGGGGTTACACAGATACATCAGATACGCGGAGAGGGGCAGCCTGTAACAGGGGTTACACAGATACGTGGAGAGGGGCAGCCTGTAACAGGGGTTACACAGATACGTGGAGAGGGGCAGCCTGTAACAGGGGTTACACAGATACATCAGATACGTGGAGAGGGGCAGCCTGTAACAGGGGTTACACAGATACATCAGATACATGGAGAGGGGCAGCCTGTAACACGGGTTACACAGATACATCAGATACATGGAGAGGGGCAGCCTGTAACAGGGGTTACACAGATACGTGGAGAGGGGCAGCCTGTAACAGGGGTTACACAGATACATGGAGGGGGGCAGCCTGTAACAGGGGTTACACAGATACGTGGAGGGGGGCAGCCTGTAACAGGGGTTACACAGATACGTGGGGAGGGGCAGCCTGTAACAGAGGTTACACAGATACGTGGAGAGGGGCAGCCTGTAACAGGGGTTACACAGATACATGGAGAGGGGCAGCCTGTAACAGGGGTTACACAGATACGTGGAGAGGGGCAGCCTGTAACAGGGGTTACACAGATACGTGGAGAGGGGCAGCCTGTAACAGGGGTTACACAGATACATGGAGAGGGGCAGCCTGTAACAGGGGTTACACAGATACGTGGAGAGGGGCAGCCTGTAACAGGGGTTACACAGATACATCAGATACATGGAGAGGGGCAGCCTGTAACAGGGGTTACACAGATACATGGAGAGGGGCAGCCTGTAACAGGGGTTACACAGATACGTGGAGAGGGGCAGCCTGTAACAGGGGTTACACAGATACGTGGAGAGGGGCAGCCTGTAACAGGGGTTACACAGATACATGGAGAGGGGCAGCCTGTAACAGGGGTTACACAGATACGTGGAGAGGGGCAGCCTGTAACAGGGGTTACACAGATACATGGAGAGGGGCAGCCTGTAACAGGGGTTACACAGATACATGGAGAGGGGCAGCCTGTAACAGGGGTTACACAGATACATGGAGAGGGGCAGCCTGTAACAGGGGTTACACAGATACGTGGAGAGGGGCAGCCTGTAACAGGGGTTACACAGATACATCAGATACATGGAGAGGGGCAGCCTGTAACAGGGGTTACACAGATACATGGAGAGGGGGCAGCCTGTAACAGGGGTTACACAGATACATCAGATACGTGGAGAGGGGGCAGCCTGTAACAGGGGTTACACAGATACATCAGATACATGGAGAGGGGCAGCCTGTAACAGGGGTTACACAGATACATGGAGAGGGGGCAGCCTGTAACAGGGGTTACACAGATACATCAGATACGTGGAGAGGGGGCAGCCTGTAACAGGGGTTACACAGATACATCAGATACGTGGAGAGGGGGCAGCCTGTAACAGGGGTTACACAGATACATCAGATACATGGAGAGGGGCAGCCTGTAACAGGGGTTACACAGATACATGGAGAGGGGCAGCCTGTAACAGGGGTTACACAGATACATGGAGAGGGGCAGCCTGTAACAGGGGTTACACAGATACATCAGATACATGGAGAGGGGCAGCCTGTAACAGGGGTTACACAGATACATGGAGAGGGGCAGCCTGTAACAGGGGTTACACAGATACGCGGAGAGGGGCAGCCTGTAACAGGGGTTACACAGATACATCAGATACGTGGAGAGGGGCAGCCTGTAACAGGGGTTACACAGATACATCAGATACATGGAGAGGGGCAGCCTGTAACAGGGGTTACACAGATACATCAGATACATGGAGAGGGGCAGCCTGTAACAGGGGTTACACAGATACGTGGAGAGGGGCAGCCTGTAACAGGGGTTACACAGATACGTGGAGAGGGGCAGCCTGTAACAGGGGTTACACAGATACGTGGGGAGGGGCAGCCTGTAACAGGGGTTACACAGATACGCGGAGAGGGGCAGCCTGTAACAGGGTTTACACAGATACATCAGATACGTGGAGAGGGGCAGCCTGTAACAGGGGTTACACAGATACATCAGATACATGGAGAGGGGCAGCCTGTAACATGGGTTACACAGATACATCAGATACATGGAGAGGGGCAGCCTGTAACAGGGGTTACACAGATACATGGAGAGGGGGCAGCCTGTAACAGGGGTTACACAGATACGTGGAGAGGGGCAGCCTGTAACAGGGGTTACACAGATACATCAGATACATGGAGAGGGGCAGCCTGTAACAGGGGTTACACAGATACGTGGAGAGAGGCAGCCTGTAACAGGGGTTACACAGATACATCAGATACGTGGAGAGGGGCAGCCTGTAACAGGGGTTACACAGATACATCAGATACGTGGAGAGGGGCAGCCTGTAACAGGGGTTACACAGATACATCAGATACATGGAGAGGGGCAGCCTGTAACAGGGGTTACACAGATACATCAGATACGTGGAGAGGGGGCAGCCTGTAACAGGGGTTACACAGATACATCAGATACATGGAGAGGGGCAGCCTGTAACAGGGGTTACACAGATACGTGGAGAGGGGACAGCCTGTAACAGGGGTTACACAGATACATCAGATACGTGGAGAGGGGGCAGCCTGTAACAGGGGTTACACAGATACATCAGAAACATGGAGAGGGGCAGCCTGTAACAGGGGTTACACAGATACGTGGAGAGGGGGCAGCCTGTAACAGGGGTTACACAGATACATCAGATACGTGGAGAGGGGGCAGCCTGTAACAGGGGTTACACAGATACATCAGATACATGGAGAGGGGCAGCCTGTAACAGGGGTTACACAGATACATCAGATACGTGGAGAGGGGCAGCCTGTAACAGGGGTTACACAGATACATCAGATACATGGAGAGGGGCAGCCTGTAACAGGGGTTACACAGATACGTGGAGAGGGGGCAGCCTGTAACAGGGGTTACACAGATACATCAGATACGTGGAGAGGGGGCAGCCTGTAACAGGGGTTACACAGATACATCAGATACATGGAGAGGGGCAGCCTGTAACAGGGGTTACACAGATACATCAGATACATGGAGAGGGGCAGCCTGTAACAGGGGTTACACAGATACATCAGATACGTGGAGAGGGGCAGCCTGTAACAGGGGTTACACAGATACATCAGATACGTGGAGAGGGGGCAGCCTGTAACAGGGGTTACACAGATACGTGGAGAGGGGCAGCCTGTAACAGGGGTTACACAGATACATCAGATACGCGGAGAGGGGCAGCCTGTAACAGGGGTTACACAGATACATCAGATACGTGGAGAGGGGGCAGCCTGTAACAGGGGTTACACAGATACATCAGATACATAGAGAGGGGCAGCCTGTAACAGGGGTTACACAGATACATGGAGAGGGGCAGCCTGTAACAGGGGTTACACAGATACATCAGATACATGGAGAGGGGCAGCCTGTAACAGGGGTTACACAGATACATCAGATACATGGAGAGGGGCAGCCTGTAACAGGGGTTACACAGATACGTGGAGAGGGGCAGCCTGTAACAGGGGTTACACAGATACGTGGAGAGGGGCAGCCTGTAACAGGGGTTACACAGATACGTGGAGAGGGGCAGCCTGTAACAGGGGTTACACAGATACGTGGAGAGGGGCAGCCTGTAACAGGGGTTACACAGATACATCAGATACATGGAGAGGGGCAGCCTGTAACAGGGGTTACACAGATACGTGGAGAGGGGCAGCCTGTAACAGGGGTTACACAGATACGTGGAGAGGGGCAGCCTGTAACAGGGGTTACACAGATACATGGAGGGGGGCAGCCTGTAACAGGGGTTACACAGATACGTGGAGGGGGGCAGCCTGTAACAGGGGTTACACAGATACGTGGAGAGGGGCAACCTGTAACAGGGGTTACACAGATACGTGGGGAGGGGCAGCCTGTAACAGAGGTTACACAGATACGTGGAGAGGGGCAGCCTGTAACAGGGGTTACACAGATACATGGTGGGGGGCAGCCTGTAACAGGGGTTACACAGATACGTGGAGAGGGGCAGCCTGTAACAGGGGTTACACAGATACATGGAGGGGGGCAGCCTGTAACAGGGGTTACACAGATACATGGAGGGGGGCAGCCTGTAACAGGGGTTACACAGATACGTGGAGGGGGGCAGCCTGTAACAGGGGTTACACAGATACGTGGAGAGGGGCAACCTGTAACAGGGGTTACACAGATACGTGGGGAGGGGCAGCCTGTAACAGGGGTTACACAGATACATCAGATACATGGAGAGGGGCAGCCTGTAACAGGGGTTACACAGATACATGGAGAGGGGGCAGCCTGTAACAGGGGTTACACAGATACATCAGATACGTGGAGAGGGGGCAGCCTGTAACAGGGGTTACACAGATACATCAGATACGTGGAGAGGGGGCAGCCTGTAACAGGGGTTACACAGATACATCAGATACATGGAGAGGGGCAGCCTCTAACAGGGGTTACACAGATACATGGAGAGGGGCAGCCTGTAACAGGGGTTACACAGATACATCAGATACATGGAGAGGGGCAGCCTGTAACAGGGGTTACACAGATACATCAGATACATGGAGAGGGGCAGCCTGTAACAGGGGTTACACAGATACGTGGAGAGGGGCAGCCTGTAACAGGGGTTACACAGATACGTGGAGAGGGGCAGCCTGTAACAGGGGTTACACAGATACGTGGAGAGGGGCAGCCTGTAACAGGGGTTACACAGATACATGGAGGGGGGCAGCCTGTAACAGGGGTTACACAGATACGTGGAGGGGGGCAGCCTGTAACAGGGGTTACACAGATACGTGGAGAGGGGCAACCTGTAACAGGGGTTACACAGATACGTGGGGAGGGGCAGCCTGTAACAGAGGTTACACAGATACGTGGAGAGGGGCAGCCTGTAACAGGGGTTACACAGATACATCAGATACATGGAGAGGGGCAGCCTGTAACAGGGGTTACACAGATACGTGGAGAGGGGCAGCCTGTAACAGGGGTTACACAGATACATGGAGAGGGGCAGCCTGTAACAGGTGTTACACAGATACGTGGAGAGGGGCAGCCTGTAACAGGGGTTACACAGATACATCAGATACATGGAGAGGGGCAGCCTGTAACAGGGGTTACACAGATACGTGGAGAGGGGCAGCCTGTAACAGGGGTTACACAGATACATCAGATACATGGAGAGGGGCAGCCTGTAACAGGGGTTACACAGATACGTGGAGAGGGGGCAGCCTGTAACAGGGGTTACACAGATACATCAGATACGTGGAGAGGGGGCAGCCTGTAACAGGGGTTACACAGATACATCAGATACATGGAGAGGGGCAGCCTGTAACAGGGGTTACACAGATACATCAGATACATGGAGAGGGGCAGCCTGTAACAGGGGTTACACAGATACGTGGAGAGGGGCAGCCTGTAACAGGGGTTACACAGATACGTGGAGAGGGGCAGCCTGTAACAGGGGTTACACAGATACGTGGAGAGGGGCAGCCTGTAACAGGGGTTACACAGATACATCAGATACATGGAGAGGGGCAGCCTGTAACAGGGGTTACACAGATACGTGGAGAGGGGCAGCCTGTAACAGGGGTTACACAGATACGTGGAGAGGGGCAGCCTGTAACAGGGGTTACACAGATACATCAGATACATGGAGAGGGGCAGCCTGTAACAGGGGTTACACAGATATGTGGAGAGGGGCAGCCTGTAACAGGGGTTACACAGATACATCAGATACATGGAGAGGGGCAGCCTGTAACAGGGGTTACACAGATACATGGAGAGGGGCAGCCTGTAACAGGGGTTACACAGATACGTGGAGAGGGGCAGCCTGTAACAGGGGTTACACAGATACATGGAGAGGGGCAGCCTGTAACAGGGGTTACACAGATACATCAGATACGTGGAGAGGGGGCAGCCTGTAACAGGGGTTACACAGATACATCAGATACATAGAGAGGGGCAGCCTGTAACAGGGGTTACACAGATACATCAGATACATAGAGAGGGGCAGCCTGTAACAGGGGTTACACAGATACATCAGATACGTGGAGAGGGGCAGCCTGTAACAGGGGTTACACAGATACATCAGATACATGGAGAGGGGTAGCCTGTAACAGGGGTTACACAGATACGTGGAGAGGGGGCAGCCTGTAACAGGGGTTACACAGATACATCAGATACGTGGAGAGGGGGCAGCCTGTAACAGGGGTTACACAGATACGTGGAGAGGGGCAGCCTGTAACAGGGGTTACACAGATACATCAGATACGCGGAGAGGGGCAGCCTGTAACAGGGGTTACACAGATACATCAGATACGTGGAGAGGGGGCAGCCTGTAACAGGGGTTACACAGATACGTGGAGAGGGGCAGCCTGTAACAGGGGTTACACAGATACATGGTGGGGGGCAGCCTGTAACAGGGGTTACACAGATACGTGGGGAGGGGCAGCCTGTAACAGAGGTTACACAGATACGTGGAGAGGGGCAGCCTGTAACAGGGGTTACACAGATACATGGAGGGGGGCAGCCTGTAACAGGGGTTACACAGATACGTGGAGGGGGGCAGCCTGTAACAGGGGTTACACAGATACGTGGGGAGGGGCAGCCTGTAACAGAGGTTACACAGATACGTGGAGAGGGGCAGCCTGTAACAGGGGTTACACAGATACATGGAGAGGGGCAGCCTGTAACAGGGGTTACACAGATACGTGGAGAGGGGCAGCCTGTAACAGGGGTTACACAGATACATGGAGAGGGGCAGCCTGTAACAGGGGTTACACAGATACGTGGAGAGGGGCAGCCTGTAACAGGGGTTACACAGATACATCAGATACATGGAGAGGGGCAGCCTGTAACAGGGGTTACACAGATACATGGAGAGGGGCAGCCTGTAACAGGGGTTACACAGATACGTGGAGAGGGGCAGCCTGTAACAGGGGTTACACAGATACGTGGAGAGGGGCAGCCTGTAACAGGGGTTACACAGATACATGGAGAGGGGCAGCCTGTAACAGGGGTTACACAGATACGTGGAGAGGGGCAGCCTGTAACAGGGGTTACACAGATACATGGAGAGGGGCAGCCTGTAACAGGGGTTACACAGATACATGGAGAGGGGCAGCCTGTAACAGGGGTTACACAGATACATGGAGAGGGGCAGCCTGTAACAGGGGTTACACAGATACGTGGAGAGGGGCAGCCTGTAACAGGGGTTACACAGATACATCAGATACATGGAGAGGGGCAGCCTGTAACAGGGGTTACACAGATACATGGAGAGGGGGCAGCCTGTAACAGGGGTTACACAGATACATCAGATACGTGGAGAGGGGGCAGCCTGTAACAGGGGTTACACAGATACATGGAGAGGGGCAGCCTGTAACAGGGGTTACACAGATACATGGAGAGGGGCAGCCTGTAACAGGGGTTACACAGATACATCAGATACATGGAGAGGGGCAGCCTGTAACAGGGGTTACACAGATACATGGAGAGGGACAGCCTGTAACAGGGGTTACACAGATACGCGGAGAGGGGCAGCCTGTAACAGGGGTTACACAGATACATCAGATACGTGGAGAGGGGCAGCCTGTAACAGGGGTTACACAGATACATCAGATACATGGAGAGGGGCAGCCTGTAACAGGGGTTACACAGATACATCAGATACATGGAGAGGGGCAGCCTGTAACAGGGGTTACACAGATACGTGGAGAGGGGCAGCCTGTAACAGGGGTTACACAGATACGTGGAGAGGGGCAGCCTGTAACAGGGGTTACACAGATACGTGGGGAGGGGCAGCCTGTAACAGGGGTTACACAGATACGCGGAGAGGGGCAGCCTGTAACAGGGTTTACACAGATACAACAGATACGTGGAGAGGGGCAGCCTGTAACAGGGGTTACACAGATACATCAGATACATGGAGAGGGGCAGCCTGTAACATGGGTTACACAGATACATCAGATACATGGAGAGGGGCAGCCTGTAACAGGGGTTACACAGATACATCAGATACATGGAGAGGGGGCAGCCTGTAACAGGGGTTACACAGATACATCAGATACATGGAGAGGGGCAGCCTGTAACAGGGGTTACACAGATACATGGAGAGGGGGCAGCCTGTAACAGGGGTTACACAGATACGTGGAGAGGGGCAGCCTGTAACAGGGGTTACACAGATACGTGGAGAGGGGCAGCCTGTAACAGGGGTTACACAGATACATGGAGAGGGGCAGCCTGTAACAGGGGTTACACAGATACATCAGATACGCGGAGAGGGGCAGCCTGTAACAGGGGTTACACAGATACATCAGATACATGGAGAGGGGCAGCCTGTAACAGGGGTTACACAGATACATCAGATACATGGAGAGGGGCAGCCTGTAACAGGGGTTACACAGATACGTGGAGAGAGGCAGCCTGTAACAGGGGTTACACAGATACATCAGATACGTGGAGAGGGGCAGCCTGTAACAGGGGTTACACAGATACAGCAGATACATGGAGAGGGACAGCCTGTAACAGGGGTTACACAGATACATCAGATACATGGAGAGGGGCAGCCTGTAACAGGGGTTACACAGATACATCAGATACGTGGAGAGGGGGCAGCCTGTAACAGGGGTTACACAGATACATCAGATACATGGAGAGGGGCAGCCTGTAACAGGGGTTACACAGATACGTGGAGAGGGGGCAGCCTGTAACAGGGGTTACACAGATACATCAGATACGTGGAGAGGGGGCAGCCTGTAACAGGGGTTACACAGATACATCAGAAACATGGAGAGGGGCAGCCTGTAACAGGGGTTACACAGATACGTGGAGAGGGGGCAGCCTGTAACAGGGGTTACACAGATACATCAGATACATGGAGAGGGGCAGCCTGTAACAGGGGTTACACAGATACATCAGATACATGGAGAGGGGCAGCCTGTAACAGGGGTTACACAGATACATCAGATACGTGGAGAGGGGCAGCCTGTAACAGGGGCTACACAGATACATCAGATACATGGAGAGGGGTAGCCTGTAACAGGGGTTACACAGATACGTGGAGAGGGGGCAGCCTGTAACAGGGGTTACACAGATACATCAGATACGTGGAGAGGGGGCAGCCTGTAACAGGGGTTACACAGATACGTGGAGAGGGGCAGCCTGTAACAGGGGTTACACAGATACATCAGATACGCGGAGAGGGGCAGCCTGTAACAGGGGTTACACAGATACATCAGATACGTGGAGAGGGGGCAGCCTGTAACAGGGGTTACACAGATACATGGAGAGGGGCAGCCTGTAACAGGGGTTACACAGATACATGGAGAGGGGCAGCCTGTAACAGGGGTTACACAGATACATCAGATACATGGAGAGGGGCAGCCTGTAACAGGGGTTACACAGATACATGGAGAGGGGCAGCCTGTAACAGGGGTTACACAGATACGTGGAGAGGGGCAGCCTGTAACAGGGGTTACACAGATACGTGGAGAGGGGCAGCCTGTAACAGGGGTTACACAGATACGTGGAGAGGGGCAGCCTGTAACAGGGGTTACACAGATACATCAGATACATGGAGAGGGGCAGCCTGTAACAGGGGTTACACAGATACGTGGAGAGGGGCAGCCTGTAACAGGGGTTACACAGATACGTGGAGAGGGGCAGCCTGTAACAGGGGTTACACAGATACATGGAGGGGGGCAGCCTGTAACAGGGGTTACACAGATACGTGGAGGGGGGCAGCCTGTAACAGGGGTTACACAGATACGTGGAGAGGGGCAACCTGTAACAGGGGTTACACAGATACGTGGGGAGGGGCAGCCTGTAACAGAGGTTACACAGATACGTGGAGAGGGGCAGCCTGTAACAGGGGTTACACAGATACATGGTGGGGGGCAGCCTGTAACAGGGGTTACACAGATACGTGGGGAGGGGCAGCCTGTAACAGAGGTTACACAGATACGTGGAGAGGGGCAGCCTGTAACAGGGGTTACACAGATACATGGAGGGGGGCAGCCTGTAACAGGGGTTACACAGATACGTGGAGGGGGGCAGCCTGTAACAGGGGTTACACAGATACGTGGAGAGGGGCAACCTGTAACAGGGGTTACACAGATACGTGGGGAGGGGCAGCCTGTAACAGGGGTTACACAGATACATCAGATACATGGAGAGGGGCAGCCTGTAACAGGGGTTACACAGATACATGGAGAGGGGGCAGCCTGTAACAGGGGTTACACAGATACATCAGATACGTGGAGAGGGGGCAGCCTGTAACAGGGGTTACACAGATACATCAGATACGTGGAGAGGGGGCAGCCTGTAACAGGGGTTACACAGATACATCAGATACATGGAGAGGGGCAGCCTCTAACAGGGGTTACACAGATACATGGAGAGGGGCAGCCTGTAACAGGGGTTACACAGATACATCAGATACATGGAGAGGGGCAGCCTGTAACAGGGGTTACACAGATACATCAGATACATGGAGAGGGGCAGCCTGTAACAGGGGTTACACAGATACGTGGAGAGGGGCAGCCTGTAACAGGGGTTACACAGATACGTGGAGAGGGGCAGCCTGTAACAGGGGTTACACAGATACGTGGAGAGCGGCAGCCTGTAACAGGGGTTACACAGATACGTGGAGAGGGGCAGCCTGTAACAGGGGTTACACAGATACATGGAGGGGGGCAGCCTGTAACAGGGGTTACACAGATACGTGGAGGGGGCCAGCCTGTAACAGGGGTTACACAGATACATGGAGAGGGGCAACCTGTAACAGGGGTTACACAGATACGTGGGGAGGGGCAGCCTGTAACAGAGGTTACACAGATACGTGGAGAGGGGCAGCCTGTAACAGGGGTTACACAGATACATCAGATACATGGAGAGGGGCAGCCTGTAACAGGGGTTACACAGATACATGGAGAGGGGCAGCCTGTAACAGGGGTTACACAGATACGTGGAGAGGGGCAGCCTGTAACAGGGGTTACACAGATACATGGAGAGGGGCAGCCTGTAACAGGTGTTACACAGATACGTGGAGAGGGGCAGCCTGTAACAGGGGTTACACAGATACATCAGATACATGGAGAGGGGCAGCCTGTAACAGGGGTTACACAGATACGTGGAGAGGGGCAGCCTGTAACAGGGGTTACACAGATACATCAGATACATGGAGAGGGGCAGCCTGTAACAGGGGTTACACAGATACGTGGAGAGGGGGCAGCCTGTAACAGGGGTTACACAGATACATCAGATACGTGGAGAGGGGGCAGCCTGTAACAGGGGTTACACAGATACATCAGATACATGGAGAGGGGCAGCCTGTAACAGGGGTTACACAGATACATCAGATACATGGAGAGGGGCAGCCTGTAACAGGGGTTACACAGATACGTGGAGAGGGGCAGCCTGTAACAGGGGTTACACAGATACGTGGAGAGGGGCAGCCTGTAACAGGGGTTACACAGATACGTGGAGAGGGGCAGCCTGTAACAGGGGTTACACAGATACATCAGATACATGGAGAGGGGCAGCCTGTAACAGGGGTTACACAGATACGTGGAGAGGGGCAGCCTGTAACAGGGGTTACACAGATACGTGGAGAGGGGCAGCCTGTAACAGGGGTTACACAGATACATCAGATACATGGAGAGGGGCAGCCTGTAACAGGGGTTACACAGATACGTGGAGAGGGGCAGCCTGTAACAGGGGTTACACAGATACATCAGATACATGGAGAGGGGCAGCCTGTAACAGGGGTTACACAGATACATGGAGAGGGGCAGCCTGTAACAGGGGTTACACAGATACGTGGAGAGGGGCAGCCTGTAACAGGGGTTACACAGATACATGGAGAGGGGCAGCCTGTAACAGGTGTTACACAGATACGTGGAGAGGGGCAGCCTGTAACAGGGGTTACACAGATACATCAGATACATGTAGAGGGGCAGCCTGTAACAGGGGTTACACAGATACGTGGAGAGGGGCAGCCTGTAACTGGGGTTACACAGATACATCAGATACATGGAGAGGGGCAGCCTGTAACAGGGGTTACACAGATACGTGGAGAGGGGGCAGCCTGTAACAGGGGTTACACAGATACATCAGATACGTGGAGAGGGGGCAGCCTGTAACAGGGGTTACACAGATACATCAGATACATGGAGAGGGGCAGCCTGTAACAGGGATTACACAGATACATCAGATACATGGAGAGGGGCAGCCTGTAACAGGGGTTACACAGATACATCAGATACGTGGAGAGGGGCAGCCTGTAACAGGGGTTACACAGATACATCAGATACATGGAGAGGGGTAGCCTGTAACAGGGGTTACACAGATACGTGGAGAGGGGGCAGCCTGTAACAGGGGTTACACAGATACATCAGATACGTGGAGAGGGGGCAGCCTGTAACAGGGGTTACACAGATACGTGGAGAGGGGCAGCCTGTAACAGGGGTTACACAGATACATCAGATACGCGGAGAGGGGCAGCCTGTAACAGGGGTTACACAGATACATCAGATACGTGGAGAGGGGGCAGCCTGTAACAGGGGTTACACAGATACATGGAGAGGGGCAGCCTGTAACAGGGGTTACACAGATACATCAGATACATGGAGAGGGGCAGCCTGTAACAGGGGTTACACAGATACGTGGAGGGGGGCAGCCTGTAACAGGGGTTACACAGATACATCAGATACGTGGAGAGGGGGCAGCCTGTAACAGGGGTTACACAGATACATCAGATACGTGGAGAGGGGGCAGCCTGTAACAGGGGTTACACAGATACATCAGATACATGGAGAGGGGCAGCCTGTAACAGGGGTTACACAGATACATGGAGAGGGGCAGCCTGTAACAGGGGTTACACAGATACATCAGATACATGGAGAGGGGCAGCCTGTAACAGGGGTTACACAGATACATCAGATACATGGAGAGGGGCAGCCTGTAACAGGGGTTACACAGATACGTGGAGAGGGGCAGCCTGTAACAGGGGTTACACAGATACGTGGAGAGGGGCAGCCTGTAACAGGGGTTACACAGATACGTGGAGAGGGGCAGCCTGTAACAGGGGTTACACAGATACATCAGATACATGGAGAGGGGCAGCCTGTAACAGGGGTTACACAGATACGTGGAGAGGGGCAGCCTGTAACAGGGGTTACACAGATACATCAGATACATGGAGAGGGGCAGCCTGTAACAGGGGTTACACAGATACATGGAGAGGGGCAGCCTGTAACAGGGGTTACACAGATACGTGGAGAGGGGCAGCCTGTAACAGGGGTTACACAGATACATGGAGAGGGGCAGCCTGTAACAGGTGTTACACAGATACGTGGAGAGGGGCAGCCTGTAACAGGGGTTACACAGATACATCAGATACATGGAGAGGGGCAGCCTGTAACAGGGGTTACACAGATACGTGGAGAGGGGCAGCCTGTAACAGGGGTTACACAGATACATCAGATACATGGAGAGGGGCAGCCTGTAACAGGGGTTACACAGATACGTGGAGAGGGGGCAGCCTGTAACAGGGGTTACACAGATACATGGAGAGGGGCAGCCTGTAACAGGGGTTACACAGATACATCAGATACATGGAGAGGGGCAGCCTGTAACAGGGGTTACACAGATACATCAGATACGTGGAGAGGGGGCAGCCTGTAACAGGGGTTACACAGATACATGGAGAGGGGCAGCCTGTAACAGGGGTTACACAGATACATCAGATACATGGAGAGGGGCAGCCTGAAACAGGGGTTACACAGATACATCAGATACGTGGAGAGGGGCAGCCTGTAACAGGGGTTACACAGATACATCAGATACATGGAGAGGGGTAGCCTGTAACAGGGGTTACACAGATACGTGGAGAGGGGGCAGCCTGTAACAGGGGTTACACAGATACATCAGATACGTGGAGAGGGGGCAGCCTGTAACAGGGGTTACACAGATACGTGGAGAGGGGCAGCCTGTAACAGGGGTTACACAGATACATCAGATACGCGGAGAGGGGCAGCCTGTAACAGGGGTTACACAGATACATCAGATACGTGGAGAGGGGGCAGCCTGTAACAGGGGTTACACAGATACATCAGATACATGGAGAGGGGCAGCCTGTAACAGGGGTTACACAGATACATGGAGAGGGGCAGCCTGTAACAGGGGTTACACAGATACATCAGATACATGGAGAGGGGCAGCCTGTAACAGGGGTTACACAGATACGTGGAGAGGGGCAGCCTGTAACAGGGGTTACACAGATACGTGGAGAGGGGCAGCCTGTAACAGGGGTTACACAGATACGTGGAGAGGGGCAGCCTGTAACAGGGGTTACACAGATACATCAGATACATGGAGAGGGGCAGCCTGTAACAGGGGTTACACAGATACATCAGATACATGGAGAGGGGCAGCCTGTAACAGGGGTTACACAGATACATGGAGAGGGGCAGCCTGTAACAGGGGTTACACAGATACATGGAGAGGGGCAGCCTGTAACAGGGGTTACACAGATACATGGAGAGGGGCAGCCTGTAACAGGGGTTACACAGATACATGGAGAGGGGCAGCCTGTAACAGGTGTTACACAGATACGTGGAGAGGGGCAGCCTGTAACAGGGGTTACACAGATACATCAGATACATGGAGAGGGGCAGCCTGTAACAGGGGTTACACAGATACGTGGAGAGGGGCAGCCTGTAACAGGGGTTACACAGATACATCAGATACATGGAGAGGGGCAGCCTGTAACAGGGGTTACACAGATACGTGGAGAGGGGGCAGCCTGTAACAGGGGTTACACAGATACATCAGATACGTGGAGAGGGGGCAGCCTGTAACAGGGGTTACACAGATACATGGAGAGGGGCAGCCTGTAACAGGGGTTACACAGATACATCAGATACATGGAGAGGGGCAGCCTGTAACAGGGGTTACACAGATACATCAGATACGTGGAGAGGGGCAGCCTGTAACAGGGGTTACACAGATACATCAGATACATGGAGAGGGGTAGCCTGTAACAGGGGTTACACAGATACGTGGAGAGGGGGCAGCCTGTAACAGGGGTTACACAGATACATCAGATACGTGGAGAGGGGGCAGCCTGTAACAGGGGTTACACAGATACGTGGAGAGGGGCAGCCTGTAACAGGGGTTACACAGATACATCAGATACGCGGAGAGGGGCAGCCTGTAACAGGGGTTACACAGATACATCAGATACGTGGAGAGGGGGCAGCCTGTAACAGGGGTTACACAGATACATCAGATACATGGAGAGGGGCAGCCTGTAACAGGGGTTACACAGATACATGGAGAGGGGCAGCCTGTAACAGGGGTTACACAGATACATCAGATACATGGAGAGGGGCAGCCTGTAACAGGGGTTACACAGATACGTGGAGGGGGGCAGCCTGTAACAGGGGTTACACAGATACATCAGATACGTGGAGAGGGGCAGCCTGTAACAGGGGTTACACAGATACATCAGATACGCGGAGAGGGGCAGCCTGTAACAGGGGTTACACAGATACATCAGATACGTGGAGAGGGGGCAGCCTGTAACAGGGGTTACACAGATACATCAGATACATGGAGAGGGGCAGCATGTAACAGGGGTTACACAGATACATGGAGAGGGGCAGCCTGTAACAGGGGTTACACAGATACATCAGATACATGGAGAGGGGCAGCCTGTAACAGGGGTTACACAGATACGTGGAGAGGGGCAGCCTGTAACAGGGGTTACACAGATACATCAGATACATGGAGAGGGGCAGCCTGTAACAGGGGTTACACAGATACGTGGAGAGGGGCAGCCTGTAACAGGGGTTACACAGATACATCAGATACGTGGAGAGGGGCAGCCTGTAACAGGGGTTACACAGATACATCAGATACGTGGAGAGGGGGCAGCCTGTAACAGGGGTTACACAGATACATCAGATACATGGAGAGGGGCAGCCTGTAACAGGGGTTACACAGATACATCAGATACATGGAGAGGGGCAGCCTGTAACAGGGGTTACACAGATACATCAGATACGTGGAGAGGGGCAGCCTGTAACAGGGGTTACACAGATACATCAGATACATGGAGAGGGGCAGCCTGTAACAGGGGTTACACAGATACGTGGAGAGGGGGCAGCCTGTAACAGGGGTTACACAGATACATCAGATACGTGGAGAGGGGCAGCCTGTAACAGGGGGTTACACAGATACGTGGAGAGGGGCAGCCTGTAACAGGGGTTACACAGATACATCAGATACGCTGGAGAGGGGGCAGCCTGTAACAGGGGTTACACAGATACATCAGATACATGGAGAGGGGCAGCCTGTAACAGGGGTTACACAGATACATGGAGAGGGGCAGCCTGTAACAGGGGTTACACAGATACATCAGATACGTGGAGAGGGGGCAGCCTGTAACAGGGGTTACACAGATACGTGGAGAGGGGCAGCCTGTAACAGGGGTTACACAGATACATCAGATACGCGGAGAGGGGCAGCCTGTAACAGGGGTTACACAGATACATCAGATACGTGGAGAGGGGGCAGCCTGTAACAGGGGTTACACAGATACATCAGATACATGGAGAGGGGCAGCCTGTAACAGGGGTTACACAGATACATGGAGAGGGGCAGCCTGTAACAGGGGTTACACAGATACATCAGATACATGGAGAGGGGCAGCCTGTAACAGGGGTTACACAGATACATCAGATACGTGGAGAGGGGCAGCCTGTAACAGGGGTTACACAGATACGTGGAGAGGGGCAGCCTGTAACAGGGGTTACACAGATACGTGGAGAGGGGCAGCCTGTAACAGGGGTTACACAGATACGTGGAGAGGGGCAGCCTGTAACAGGGGTTACACAGATACATCAGATACATGGAGAGGGGCAGCCTGTAACAGGGGTTACACACCAGATACGTGGAGAGGGGCAGCCTGTAACAGGGGTTACACAGATACATCAGATACATGGAGAGGGGCAGCCTGTAACAGGGGTTACACAGATACATGGAGAGGGGCAGCCTGTAACAGGGGTTACACAGATACGTGGAGAGGGCAGCCTGTAACAGGGTTACACAGATACATGGAGAGGGGCAGCCTGTAACAGGGGTTACACAGATACGTGGAGAGGGGCAGCCTGTAACAGGGGTTACACAGATACATCAGATACATGGAGAGGGGCAGCCTGTAACAGGGGTTACACAGATACGTGGAGAGGGGCAGCCTGTAACAGGGGTTACACAGATACATGGAGAGGGGCAGCCTGTAACAGGGGTTACACAGATACATCAGATACATGGAGAGGGGGCAGCCTGTAACAGGGGTTACACAGATACATCAGATACGTGGAGAGGGGGCAGCCTGTAACAGGGGTTACACAGATACATGGAGAGGGGCAGCCTGTAACAGGGGTTACACAGATACATCAGATACATGGAGAGGGGCAGCCTGTAACAGGGGTTACACAGATACATCAGATACGTGGAGAGGGGCAGCCTGTAACAGGGGTTACACAGATACATCAGATACATGGAGAGGGGTAGCCTGTAACAGGGGTTACACAGATACGTGGAGAGGGGGCAGCCTGTAACAGGGGTTACACAGATACATCAGATACGTGGAGAGGGGGCAGCCTGTAACAGGGGTTACACAGATACGTGGAGAGGGGCAGCCTGTAACAGGGGTTACACAGATACATCAGATACGCGGAGAGGGGCAGCCTGTAACAGGGGTTACACAGATACATCAGATACGTGGAG
The DNA here is from genome assembly GCF_030144855.1 of Hypanus sabinus. Lineage (NCBI taxonomy): Eukaryota > Metazoa > Chordata > Chondrichthyes > Myliobatiformes > Dasyatidae > Hypanus > Hypanus sabinus. The sequence goes on along the minus strand of NC_082729.1, from coordinate 27,372,195 downwards.
AGGGGGCAGCCTGTAACAGGGGTTACACAGATACATCAGATACATGGAGAGGGGCAGCCTGTAACAGGGGTTACACAGATACATGGAGAGGGGCAGCCTGTAACAGGGGTTACACAGATACATCAGATACATGGAGAGGGGCAGCCTGTAACAGGGGTTACACAGATACGTGGAGAGGGGCAGCCTGTAACAGGGGTTACACAGATACGTGGAGAGGGGCAGCCTGTAACAGGGGTTACACAGATACGTGGAGAGGGGCAGCCTGTAACAGGGGTTACACAGATACGTGGAGAGGGGCAGCCTGTAACAGGGGTTACACAGATACATCAGATACATGGAGAGGGGCAGCCTGTAACAGGGGTTACACAGATACATCAGATACATGGAGAGGGGCAGCCTGTAACAGGGGTTACACAGATACATGGAGAGGGGCAGCCTGTAACAGGGGTTACACAGATACGTGGAGAGGGGCAGCCTGTAACAGGGGTTACACAGATACATGGAGAGGGGCAGCCTGTAACAGGGGTTACACAGATACGTGGAGAGGGGCAGCCTGTAACAGGGGTTACACAGATACATCAGATACATGGAGAGGGGCAGCCTGTAACAGGGGTTACACAGATACGTGGAGAGGGGCAGCCTGTAACAGGGGTTACACAGATACATCAGATACATGGAGAGGGGCAGCCTGTAACAGGGGTTACACAGATACGTGGAGAGGGGCAGCCTGTAACAGGGGTTACACAGATACATCAGATACGTGGAGAGGGGCAGCCTGTAACAGGGGTTACACAGATACAGTGGAGAGGGGCAGCCTGTAACAGGGGTTACACAGATACATCAGATACATGGAGAGGGGCAGCCTGTAACAGGGGTTACACAGATACATCAGATACGTGGAGAGGGGCAGCCTGTAACAGGGTTACACAGATACATCAGATACATGGAGAGGGGCAGCCTGTAACAGGGGTTACACAGATACGTGGAGAGGGGCAGCCTGTAACAGGGGTTACACAGATACATCAGATACATGGAGAGGGGGCAGCCTGTAACAGGGGTTACACAGATACGTGGAGAGGGGCAGCCTGTAACAGGGGTTACACAGATACATCAGATACAGGGAGAGGGGCAGCCTGTAACAGGGGTTACACAGATACATCAGATACGTGGAGAGGGGCAGCCTGTAACAGGGGTTACACAGATACATCAGATACATGGAGAGGGGCAGCCTGTAACAGGGGTTACACAGATACATGGAGAGGGGCAGCCTGTAACAGGGGTTACACAGATACATCAGATACATGGAGAGGGGCAGCCTGTAACAGGGGTTACACAGATACGTGGAGAGGGGCAGCCTGTAACAGGGGTTACACAGATACATCAGATACGTGGAGAGGGGCAGCCTGTAACAGGGGTTACACAGATACATCAGATACGGGAGAGGGGGCAGCCTGTAACAGGGGTTACACAGATACATCAGATACATGGAGAGGGGCAGCCTGTAACAGGGGTTACACAAGATACATGGAGAGGGCAGCCTGTAACAGGGGTTAACATCAGATACATGGAGAGGGGCAGCCTGTAACAGGGGTTACACAGATACCGAGCCTTACAGGTCAGATACGTGGAGAGGGGCAGCCTGTAACAGGGGTTACACAGATACATCAGATACGTGGAGAGGGGGCAGCCTGTAACAGGGGTTACACAGATACGTGGAGAGGGGCAGCCTGTAACAGGGGTTACACAGATACATCAGATACGTGGAGAGGGGCAGCCTGTAACAGGGGTTACAACAGATACGTGGAGAGGGGCAGCCTGTAACAGGGGTTACACAGATACATCAGATACATGGAGAGGGGCAGCCTGTAACAGGGGTTACACAGATACAGTGGAGAGGGGCAGCCTGTAACAGGGGTTACACAGATACATCAGATACATGGAGAGGGGCAGCCTGTAACAGGGGTTACACAGATACATGGAGAGGGGGCAGCCTGTAACAGGGGTTACACAGATACGTGGAGAGGGGCAGCCTGTAACAGGGGTTACACAGATACATGGAGAGGGCAGCCTGTAACAGGGGTTACACAGATACGTGGAGAGGGGCAGCCTGTAACAGGGGTTACACAGATACATCAGATACATGGAGAGGGGCAGCCTGTAACAGGGGTTACACAGATACGTGGAGAGGGGCAGCCTGTAACAGGGGTTACACAGATACATCAGATACATGGAGAGGGGCAGCCTGTAACAGGGGTTACACAGATACAGTGGAGAGGGGGCAGCCTGTAACAGGGGTTACACAGATACGTGGAGAGGGGCAGCCTGTAACAGGGGTTACACAGATACATGGAGAGGGGCAGCCTGTAACAGGGGTTACACAGATACGTGGAGAGGGGCAGCCTGTAACAGGGGTTACACAGATACATCAGATACATGGAGAGGGGCAGCCTGTAACAGGGGTTACACAGATACGTGGAGAGGGGCAGCCTGTAACAGGGGTTACACAGATACATCAGATACATGGAGAGGGGCAGCCTGTAACAGGGGTTACACAGATACGTGGAGAGGGGCAGCCTGTAACAGGGTTACACAGATACGGGAGAGGGCAGCCTGTAACAGGGGGTTACACAGATACGTGGAGAGGGGCAGCCTGTAACAGGGGTTACACAGATACAGTCGGAGAGGGGCAGCCTGTAACAGGGGTTACACAGATACATCAGATACGTGGAGAGGGGCAGCCTGTAACAGGGGTTACACAGATACATGGAGAGGGCAGCCTGTAACAGGGGTTACACAGATACGTGGAGAGGGGGCAGCCTGTAACAGGGGTTACACAGATACATCAGATACGTGGAGAGGGGGCAGCCTGTAACAGGGGTTACACAGATACGTGGAGAGGGGCAGCCTGTAACAGGGGTTACACAGATACATCAGATACGCGGAGAGGGGCAGCCTGTAACAGGGGTTACACAGATACATCAGATACGTGGAGAGGGGCAGCCTGTAACAGGGGTTACACAGATACATCAGATACATGGAGAGGGGCAGCCTGTAACAGGGGTTACACAGATACATGGAGAGGGGCAGCCTGTAACAGGGGTTACACAGATACATCAGATACATGGAGAGGGGCAGCCTGTAACAGGGGTTACACAGATACATCAGATACATGGAGAGGGGCAGCCTGTAACAGGGGTTACACAGATACGTGGAGAGGGGCAGCCTGTAACAGGGGTTACACAGATACGTGGAGAGGGGCAGCCTGTAACAGGGGTTACACAGATACGTGGAGAGGGGCAGCCTGTAACAGGGGTTACACAGATACATCAGATACGTGAGAGGGGCAGCCTGTAACAGGGGTTACACAGATACGTGGAGAGGGGCAGCCTGTAACAGGGGTTACACAGATACATCAGATACGTGGAGAGGGGCAGCCTGTAACAGGGGTTACACAGATACATCAGATACATGGAGAGGGGCAGCCTGTAACAGGGGTTACACAGATACGATGGAGAGGGGCAGCCTGTAACAGGGTTACACAGATACATCAGATACTGGAGAGGGGCAGCCTGTAACAGGGGTTACACAGATACGATGGAGAGGGGGCAGCCTGTAACAGGGGTTACACAGATACACAGACTGGAGAGGGGGCAGCCTGTAACAGGGGTTACACAGATACATCAGATACAGGGAGAGGGGCAGCCTGTAACAGGGGTTACACAGATACATCAGATACGTGGAGAGGGGCAGCCTGTAACAGGGGTTACACAGATACATCAGATACATGGAGAGGGGCAGCCTGTAACAGGGGTTACACAGATACATGGAGAGGGGCAGCCTGTAACAGGGGTTACACAGATA
>NC_082729.1:26969859-27007359 GCF_030144855.1 Hypanus sabinus | reverse complement strand
GACCCAGGGATACGGAGATGGGAACTGTGCATGGTGCTCCCGGTGTGGGTCTGACCCAAGGATACGGAGATGGGAACTGTACATGGTGCTCCCAGTGTGGGTCTGACCCAGGGATACGGAGATGGGAACTGTACATGGTGCTCCCGGTGTGGGCCTGACCCAGGGATACGGAGATGGGAACTGTGCATGGTGCTCCCGGTGTGGGCCTGACCCAGGGATACGGAGATGGAAACTGTGCATGGTGCTCCCGGTGTGGGCCTGACCCAGGGATACGGAGATGGGAACTGTGCATGGCGCTCCCGGTGTGGGCCTGACTCAGGGATACAGAGATGAGAACTGTGCACGGTGCTCCCGGTGTGGGTCTGACCCAGGGTTACGGAGATGGGAACTGTGCACGGTGCTCCCGGTGTGGGTCTCACCTATCGATGCGGAGATGGGAACAATACACAGCACACCCGGTGTGGGTCTCCGCAAACGGACACGGAGACTGAAACTGCAAGGTGTCTCGGACTTAGGGTATGGAGATAGAAACTGTGCATGGCACTTCTGGTGTTAGCCCGACTCGAGCATACGGAGACGGGAACATGCATGGTGCTCCCATCATGGGTCTGATGCAGCATACGGAGGTAGGGACGGTGCCTGATGGTCCCGCTGTGGGTCGGACCCAGGGATACAGAGAGGGGAACCTTGCACAGATTCCCGGTGCAGTTCTGACTCAAGGGTACCCAAAAAGATCTGCGCACGGCGCTCACGGTGTGGGTCTGAGCCACGAGAAGGGATTCGGGAACTGTTCATGGTGCTCCCAGTTTGGGCCTTGTCCAAGGGACTGACACAAGTGTGGGGTTGTGGTGCAAGTGCAGAGGGAGAGACACTGACAAATTGCTATGCAGGTCAACTCTGTGGTTAAGAAAGCATACAGTGCATTGGCCTTCATCAATCATGGGATTGAATTTAGGAGCCGAGAGGTAATGTTGCAGCTATACGGGACCCTGGTCAGACCCCATTTGGAGTACTGTGCTCAGTTCTGGTCACCTGGAAACCATAGAAAGGATGCAAGAGGTTATTAATGTATATCCAAATTATTAATGTATATGACAAACAACATTGGACCCTGTACAGATGCCTGAGGCACACCACTAGTCACCGGCCTCCAACCTGATAAACACTTATCCATCACTACTCTCTGACATCTCCCATTCAGCCACTGTTGAATCAATTTTACTACTTCAATATTAATCCCTAACAATTGAACCTTCCTAACTAAACTTTCCATGTGGAACCTTGTCAAAGGCCTTACTGAAGTCCATATAGACAACATCCACTGCTTTACCCTCGTCAACTTTCCTCGTAACCTCTTCAAAAAATTCAATAAGATTTGTCAAACATGATCTTCCACGCACAAATCCATGTTGACTGTTCCTGTCTATCCAGATAATTATATGTATTCTCTAAGAATACTTTTCATTAATTTACCCACCACTGACGTCAAACTGACAGGCCTATAATTGCTAGGTTTACTCTTAGAACCCTTTTTAAACAATGGAACCACATGAGCAATACGCTAATCCTCCGGCACCAACCCCGTTTCTAGTGACATTTGAAATATTTCTGTCAGAGTCCCTGCTATTTCTAAACAAACCTCTCTCAAGGTCCTAGGGAATATCCTGTCAGGATCCGAAGATTTATCCACTTCTATATTCCTTAAAAGCGCCAGTACTTCCTCCCCTTTAATTGTCATAGTTTCCATAACTTCCTTACTCGTTTCCCTTATCTTACACAATTTAATATCCTTCTCCTTAGTGAATACCAAAGAAAAGAAATTGTTTAAAATCTCCCCCATCTCTTTCGGCTCCACACATAGCTGTACATTTTGATTCTCTAAGGGACCAATTTTATCCCTAGCTATCCTTTTGCTATTAATATAACTGTAGAAACCCTTCGGATATATTTTCACCTTACTTGCCAAAGCAACCTCGTATCTTAGCTTTTCTAATTTCTTTCATAAGATTCTTCTTACATTCTTTATATTCCTCGAGCACCTCATTTACTCCATGCTCCATGTATTTATTGTAGATATTTCTCTTTTTCCTAACCAAGTTTCCAATATCCTTTGAAAACCATGGTGCTCTCAAACTTTTAACCTTCCTTTCAACCTAACAGGAACATAAATATTCTGTACCCTCAAAATTTCACCTTTAAATGACTGCCATTTCTCTCTTACATCCTTCCCATAAAACAAATTGTCCCAATTCACTCCTTCTAAATCCTTTCACATCTCTTCAAAGTTAGCCTTTCTCCAATCAAAAATCTCAACCCTGGGTCCAGTCCTATCCTTCTCCATAATTATATTGAAACTAATGGCATTGTGATCACTGGACCCGAAGTGCTCCCCAACACATACCTCCGTCACCTGACCAATTTCATTCCCTATCAGAAGATCAAACACTGCCCCTTCTCTAGTTGCTTCCTCTATGTATTGCTGCAAAAAACTATCCTGCGCACATTTTACAAACTCCAAACCATCCAGCCCTTTTACAGTATGGGCTTCCCAGTCTATGTGTGGAAACTTAAAATCTCCCACATTCACAACCTTGTGCTTACTATAAATATCTGCCATCTCCTTGCAAATTTGCTCCTCCAATTCTCCCTCCCCATTAGGTGGTCTATAATACACCCCTATAAGTGTTACTACACCTTTCCCATTCCTCAATTCCACCCAAATAGTCTCCCTAGACGAGCCCTCTAATCTATCCTGCCAGAGTACCGCTGTAATATTTTCTCTGACAAGCAACGCAGCACCTCCTCATCTTGTTTCTCCGATTGTATCACACCTGAAGCAACGAAATCCAGGGATATTTAGTTGCCAATCACACCCCTCCTGCAACCATGTTTCACTAATAGCTACAACATCATAATTCCAGCTATCAATCCACGCTTTTAGCTCATCCACCTTTCTTACAATGCTCCTAGTATTAAAATAAAGGCATTTAAGAAATTCTCCACCTCTTCCTCTTTGTTTATCTCTAACAGTACGAAGTTAGAGATAAACAATCCTAACAATACAAAAAAAAACTTTACTGTCTTCGTTTTCTTCCTTCTCCCATACATCTGTTCCGACACGCTGGTTCCCCTCCCCCCTCATACCTAGTTTAAATCCACTGCAGCCTCTCTAGCAAACCTACCTACAAGAATATTTGTCCCCCTCCAGTTCAGATGTAAACTGTCCCGCCGGAACAGGTCCCACATTCCCTGGAAAACTGCCCAATTATCTTTAAATCTGAAGCCCTCCCTCCACGTATTGATCTGCACTATCTTGCTATTTCTAAACCCACCTGCACGTTCCACTGGTTGCAATCCTGAGATTGCTATCCTGGAGGTCCTGTCCTTTAACTTGGCACCTAGCTCCCTAAACTCACCTTTCAGGACCTCCTCACTCTTCCTGCCCACATCATTGGTCCCTACATGGACCACGACATCCGGCAGCTCACCCTCCCTCTTGAGAATACTGAGAACTCGATCTGTGATTACGCGGACCCTGGCACAAGAGAGGCAACAGACCATCCGGGATTCTTGATCTCTTCCACAGAACCTCCTAACTGTCCCCTTAACTGTCGAATCCCCTATCACTTCTGTTCTCCTCTTTTCCCTCCTTCCCTTCTGAGCTGAGGGTCCAGTCTCGGTGCCAGAGACGCAACCACTGCAACTTGTCCCTGGTAGGTCGTCCCCACCAATAGTATCCAAAATGGTATACTTATTGTTGATGGGAACGGCCACGGGGGTGTTCTGCTCTTCCTGTCTATTCCCCTTCCCTCTCCTGACAGTCACCCAGCTACCTGTCTCCTGAATCCTAGGGATGACTGTCTCCCTGAAACTCCTGTCTGTTTCTGCCTCCCAAATGATCCGAAGTTCATCCAGCTCCAGCTCCAGCTCCCTAACTCGGATTGGCAGGAGCTGCAGCTGGATGCACCTTTTGCACGTGTAGTCATCAGGGACAATTGCACTTGCCCTCACTTCCCACATACTGCAAACGGAACACTCAACTGCCCTAACTGCTGCCTCCATTACCTACTCCTAAGCTAATTAGAGTAATTAAAGGAGCTGACCCGGTTCGCCGATTGAAGCATTATTGTTCTCCAATTAAAGCGACGAGGGAGATTGAAACATCGAGGCGAATGCGGAAGGTGAGCGCCGGCTGCCTGCCTTTTGATCACTGGGGATCGCTCTGCTATCCTGGAGGGAGAGTCTGCTGCTGTGCCTGCAGAATATTACTCAGGTTTTCTGCGTTTTGGGTGTGGACTCGGACTGTAGAGATTTTCAGTCTTAATGTTGTTTACATTCTGTGTTTTTCGCCCGGTCTTTCTCGTGTTTTCTCTTATGCGGGGAGGGTATTTGAGGGTGTATTCTGTCCTGTTCATTTTTTTTGTGCACGAGCAGCGATTTGGGGGTCGATGTCCCTGTTCCGTTTTGCTCGTTTTTATGCGGGTAGGAGGGGATTTGGGTGTCGGTGACCGTGCTGCCTTTCCGTTCTTTCTCGGTCTGACGGCTACCGGGGAGAAGAAGAATTTCGGAGTTGCACACTTCGGTAGTAAATGAACCTTTGAAGTGAAGCAGGCCAAGTCGTCGCGCGGCTAACGAGATGCTTCAGCAGTGCCCCGGCGCTGCAACACGCGGACCCATCCCCTCCCATTCATCGGCAATGGATGTCGGCACTGTGCTTGTAGTTTCCCGACGCTCTTCCGAGGATAACCGGCCGCACCACGCAGCCGCCTGACTCCTAGGAGTGCAACTACGTCGTCCGGAACCGAGAACTTCCGGATGGTACGAAGGTGAGGGACCTGCCAACCGACTGCTTTTCCCTGCCACGGTGCGCCTCGAAATGTTGGAATGGGGTCACTTCTCCATCTGGTTGGACATCCAGGAACTCAACGGACCCTGGCAGTTATCAAGAGACAATTGTCCTGTTCATCTGCCCCAAGACGTCCACAAATACATCTATGCCTGTCCCACTTGTGCCCAGAGTAAGACATCACGCCAGTGCCCCGCGGCTCTGCTACGTGTCTCACCGCCCCTGGCCCCACCTCTCGGCTGCCCCCGTCTGGTGGAAACACCGTCACGCTGCTGGTTGTGGGCCAGTTCTCGAAAGTGCCCACTTTATTGTGACTGACACCCTCAAGTTTCACCGACAGGTGCGGCTTCTCAAGCCATTTGCAAAATTCTGGCTGATGGCCAGGGAGCATCCCTTGAAAGTTGTAAGCCGCTAACTGGCGACGTGGGAACATTCTTAGCGGAGAAGGCTATCTAGGAGGTCTACCTACCATCATCAATGAAGATTACGCTAGTTTTCTATGTTTAGCAACTCAGGTAAGTGACTACCTACCCCTTCCCCCTCGTCCCTGCTTGGTAGCTGAGTCCCTGATCTAATTTGCGCTGCGCCTCTGGCATCTCACCGGATGTAGGGCGGGGTCCTGTATCTCGAAGATCTGGAGAGATATGGCCCTGAGGAGCGTTCTTGGTCTCCAGTCCGTGCCATCGTGGCACGTCTCTCATCCGGGGCTTCCGGCAGGTCTCTGGCACCTCTGAAGCTGCGCCTCGGAAGGTGGGCTCCATCACAGCCGCGGACTCTGGGCGTCCTGCTGAACGCAGACGGCAATCACGCCCGTGAGTAAGCGTGTTCTGGCCAATCATTGTTCCGTTGTGGGGTATCTAACTCCCTTCCTCTTGTTCCATTCTTGCCGAATCTTGACCAAAAGCACAGAAAAGTCAGCGTTCCCTGCTTACCTTAGACCTTGTTCCAATAAGGAGGACTACCGCTTACATTGCCGGTCTACGGTCGTCCCCTATGAGGCCGTGTTCAGGGTGGACGAGCTACATCTCAATTCACCCAAGTAGCCTCCAAACTGAACCATGAACATCGCTGTCTTTTTCCGGTTAAAAAAATCCCTTCCCCTACCCTCTTCTTCTATTCCTCACTAATCTTCACTCGTGGCCGCTTACTTCTTCTCACTTGCCTATTACCCCGATTATTACCCCGATGCCTCTCTTTCTTTCCTTTCTCCCAGGGTCCATTCACTCTCCTGTCAAATCCCTTCCTCACTAGCCCTTTATCGTTCCTACCCACCTGGCTTCTCCTATCACCTACTCGCAATCCTCCTTCTCCCTCCACACACACCTTCTTCTTCATTCGGGCGTCCTCCCTCTTCCTTCTCAGTCCTGAAGAAGGATCTCAGAATGAAACTGTTTATACATTTCCACTGATGCTGCCTGACCTGCTGAGTTCATCCCGCATTCTGCATGCGAGGCTTTGGATTTCCATCATCAGCAGAGCTTCCTGCGTTTAGATTGTCAATGGGCGACATTTATTCAGAAATGGGAGACTGCTACGGAGCCGCAGTGTCAGGGTTAGCTTTCGGTTTGAGAGTTTTAGTTAATGACCCTATAGGCCTAGCGCGTTATATTTACCATTTGCACAGTTCCTATTAAAAGTCAGTGTCGTAGAAACATCAAAAAACCTACAGTGAAATACAGGCCCTTCAGCCCACAAAGCTGTGCCGAACATGTCCTTACCTCAGGACCACCTAGGGTTACCCATAGCCCTCTATTTTTCTAAGCTCCAAGTACCTGTCCAAGAGTCTCTTAAAAGATCCTATCGTTTCTGCCTCCACCACCGCCACTGGCAGCCTATTCCACGCACTCACCACTCTGTGTGGAGAAACCTATCCCTAATATCTCCTCTGTACCTACTTCCAAGCACCTTAAAACTGTGCCCTTTCGTGCTGGCCATTTCATCCCTGTGGAAAAGCCCCTGACTATCCACACAATCAATGGTTCTCATCATCTTACACAGCTCAATCAGGTTACCTCTCATCCTCCGTCTCTCCAAGGAGAAAAGGCCGAGTTCGCTCAACCTATTCTCGCAAGGCATGCTCCCCAATCCTGGCAACAACCTTGTAGCCAAATATTAAGCACTGCGCAATTCTACCTTGGAGAATCCGGTTTCTCCTTGGAGATGCTCAGTGGCTGAGACAAGCAGGGGAAGGGTGCAGCAGACTTAATTGTCGTGTGTTTTGAGGAACCGATAAGCAATGCAAGGACGGGACTCGCCATTCTTCTTGCTCACGGAAAACATCGAAGCCCGCCCCCTGCTGGCGAGTTTGATGATGAGTAAAGCTAATGCCTCCCTGATGTATTCCAACATAGCCGGCGTTTCTGGACGAGGGAGGGGAGACCCAGTCCCGGGGAGGGCTAGCACCTGGTAAGAGGTCAATGGTGCGGTCCTACGACCGGTGTGGTGGCAGGGAAATGGCTTCCATCACACTGAAGACCTCAAGAAGGGTCAGCATATTCAGCCGGAATGCCAGTCAGATCCACACCAGCGGCGGACACAGGTTGACGGGGCTTGAGCTGGACACAGACAGATAGACAGACATTGCCGGTCCCGACTCTTGGAGTGCCTTCCGGGTTCAAATCGGTCCATTTATTATTGTGTGCAGTATATGTCAGAAACACACTGAGTCTCAGCAATTTGCAGAACGGTAAACTTTATTTTTCGAGTCTGCAGAGTCGGACCCAACCAGCTCCTGCTAGATTGAGTGCCGAATTACACTTTGCACAGTTTTTTATACCCTACTTGTTTACGACTTTGTGAGTTGCACCCATGTGAGGTGCAGACATTCTTCCTTAATCTCATTACAAAATTACAAATGTGATTACCCTTTGGCCCACTTATCAGCCTCAGCGCATTTTGACCGTTATTGTTCAACCGTTAAGCATGTCTTCCCGTTACCTGTATCGCTTCTTTAATCAGCAAGCTATTGTTTCATCCTGATTTTGCAAATTGGTTTATACGTTGCCCTGCAAGTTGCTTTGCACGTTCTTTCTGTGTCAGCACACTCTAAATGGACTCCTTAAGAACCGTCTTTAATTTAATCATTTCTCTCAATCCACCCTTTTTCTTTTTAGAATGTGCTATCAGTTGGGCTTTTGCCACGGGTTTACATAGGCTTCTTCCTCTAGCTCTATTTCCCTTTGTAGGAGTACCTGAACAGGATCAGCTGGGGCCTCTGGTTGCATGACTTGTCTTGCCACCCGAGCTACTAGCTCCCGCAAGCAGGGGATCAGACATGGTAGCAGAAGGAGGACCATCAATCCCCCTCCTATAACCCCTAAAGCGGTTCGCCACCAGCCTCCTTTCAACCATCCGTCCAGCCAGTCCCAATACCCCAGCGGCTTCCAGGTCTGTACCGGCACGTGGGCCAGTTTCCTTATTTTATCTGATATTTTTTGAACCACCTTTCCGTTGTCATCTATCTTTAAGCAGCAGTTGGTTAGATTAAACTTTCCACATACTCCTCCTTCAGCCGCAAGCAAACAATCTAATGCCAAGCGGTTCTGATAAATAGCAGTGCGCATCTGATTTTGTTGCTTAGCTAGTAGTTCCAGGGCCAATGCAGTCTGATTTGTAATTACTTCTACCACCGCCTGTAGTCTGATTATTCGGTTTAGCATGTATATGGGCGTCCTATATCCCCAAGACCCATCCTGAGCCCAGGTCGCTGGTCCATAATACTCAATAATCCGGGCGGGTGGCCAGCTATCTCCCCAGTCTCCAACCTGCAACTCTCGCCTACTTCTTCGTAGGGAATCAAATACCTTTACCCCCAATGCTTTGTCACCCTCCTCGGGCAACAGGAAGAATTCAGGCCGGATAATTCCCAGGAAACACACTCCCCCCCAGTTGGGCAACAGGCGTGTGTATGCCCTACCTCCGCAAATCCAAAACAATCCCTCTGGGGCAACACCCTGTCCTTTGTCCCAAACCTCGCTCACCCCGGGAATTCTGTGGTATGGGTCCGTTCCAGTACAATTCCATACTTCGGGGGTATTCCCGAGGGGCGTACAGTTTCCTTTTGGTTCTATGGTAATATACCATTTCGGTCCCTCTGGCCACCAGGTAATGTTTCCGCTCTGCTCTTTATACTTAATGCTCTGACAGGGGCTTTTTCCTACTTTTATTTCCCCGTCCCGCGCAACACATATTTGTCCTTCGGGGAGATTCGTTAGTTCCCACCCCTGCTTCCTTCTATCCTTAACCACCGTCCAGTTCCGCTGAATTAATTCCCATGTATTTAGGCTTTCACCCCGCCAAGGCCCTCCACAGACCCAACAGTTGCTAATATTTAGACTGCCTGCTACCCGAGTTGCCAGATCTATAAAGAGGTTTTCTTTTACGTCTGGTAGCGTAATCTCCCTTTCTATTTCTTGGTATATCGATGGGTCTGTGGAGACTGCAGCTTTTTGTCTGTGTTGAGTTTCCTCAGCTATTTTCTTTTTCTCATTCTGGATTATAGTTTCCTTAACTTTATCCACATAATCGTCTACCAATATCGAGGGAATATCCCCCTGTCCTCCCTTGTTAATGCATAGCCATTTATCCTTGGGAGGACAAGTGGTAACACTCCCATATACCCCTAATCCTTGGCCCCCAAACCCCCACACATATCCCTTATTTCTTACTTGATAATATCGCCTTCCGTTTTCCAGGCATTCCTCCTTTTTGTTGTAGTCATAACATTTCTCGTTTACATGAGAGTGTGATACAAAGGACCCTGGAAAAACCGTCATGCCCACCCTTACCGTCGTCCTGCACTTATCACATCCCCCTTTAGCGCTTCTCAACAATAGCAGTATATACATTACAGTCCCAAAGTTCATTCTGTCCGTCTTTTGAGCTTTAGCACCATCGGGTCTTCTCCCTGGACGCAAGTCCATTCTGCACCTTCTTCGGGCTTTACGGGTCCCTTGATTCTCGCGGCGTGGGTCCACCCTTTTTCTTTTGTCCTTACTGCGGCTTCGGTGGTCAGTAGCACCTGGAATGGGCCTTCCCACTGCGGCTGTAACTTCTCTGGCTTCCAAGTCTTAATCAGGACCCAGTCACCGGGCTGAGTTCGGTGGAGTGCGAAGTCCAGAGGTGGGGTTTGTGCGAGTAACCCCTTCCTGCGCAATTCTGCAAAAGAACGAGACAGTGCCTGTAAATAGTCCCTTACAAAGACATCTCCCCCTTGCAGGGAAGGATAGCCCTCCACCTTGTTCCAATATGGAAGGCCAAACAACATTTCATAAGGGAATACTCCTATATCTTTTCGAGGAGCCGTGCGGATTCTTAGTAGGGCCAGGGGTAGACACTTGGTCCAGGGTAGCTTGGTTTCCATCATCAGTTTTGTCAATTGCGTCTTCAAAGTGCTGTTCATCCTCTCGACTCTTCATGAGCTCTGAGGGTGCCAGGGGGTGTGCAGCTTCCACTGGATTCCTAAGGCGTCACAGATTAGCTGGTGTGTTTTTGAGGCAAAGTGTGTTCCCCTATCTGAATCAATAGACCCCATTATTCCATATCTCGGGACTATATTTTCTAATAGGATCCGTGCCACTGTAGGGGCGTCAGCTTTAGTGGTTGGGAATGCTTCCACCCACCGAGTGAAGTGATCCACAATTACTAACAGGTACTTCCATCTCTGAACTTGTGGTAGTTCCGTAAAGTCTATTTGGATCCGATGGAGCGGTCGGACGGCTAGTGTTTGTCCCCCCTTATGGGTGGCACGCATCATTTTCTTGTTTACCTTTTGGCAGGTGTAACAGCCCCACACCTCCTGTTGAGCTAGTGTGAATATCCCTTTACAAACATAGTCCCTTAGGATAGTGTCGCACATAGCTTGCACTCCCCAATGGCTTTGTTGGTGTAGTTGTTGCAGTATATAACGAGTTACTTCCTTATTCAGTACTTGCCGTCCGTCGGGGGTCTTCCATTCGCCTTCTGATGTTTGTCGGGCTCCCAGCTGGCTCATAGCGTCTATTTCTACTTGGGTGAAGACTGGTAGTTTGTTAAGCCCTTCCCTTATTGGTATCAGGGTTAGAAGTCGGACCGTTTTTTCCATTGCTGCCCGTTTGGCTTCTTCATCTGCGAGCCGGTTTCCTATTGCTTCCGGGGCTGTTCCTCGTTGATGTCCTGGAACGTGAACCACTGCAATTTCTTGAGGTAGTGTTAGAGCTTCCAGAGTCATGCTTATCATTTGTTCGTGAGCTAATTCCCTTCCCCTGGCTGTTATCAACCCCCGTTCTTTCCAAATCTTTCCGAAGGTGTGTACCACTCCATAGGCATACTTAGAATCGGTGTATATAGTGCCTATTTTGTTTCTTAACAGTTGCAGTCCCCTCTGCAAGGCATATAGTTCACAAGACTGGGCTGACCAATTACCCGGGAGCCGGCCGGACTCCACCGTCTCCCTAGTCCTCCCGTTTATAATAGCATATCCACTGTGTCGTACCTCATTGATGCATCTGGAGGAGCCGTCGATATATAGTTCCTCGCCTTCAATTAGGGGAGCTTCTTGTAGATCTTCCCTACTTTTTGTCTGAAGGTCCGTTAGCTCCACGCAGTTATGCTCGGTTTCCTCCCCTGTTGATTCCCCGTATAAGAACTGTGCCGGATTACAACTATTGTTCTTTTCAAAGCTTAAATCATCCCCGACCATCAGAATGGTTTCATATTTCAGTATGCGAGAGTCCGTCAACCACCGCTGAGCTTTTTGGGCTAAGAGGGTGCTAACGGAGTGCGGGGTATACACCGTCATTCTTCCCCCAAAGGTTAATTTCCGTGCTTCTTCTACTAGTACGGCTGCTGCCGCTACAGCTTGTATGCACGTTGGCCATCCCCGGGATACCGGGTCTAACATTTTTGATAAAAAGGCCACAGGTTGCCGCTTTCCTCCTTTTTCTTGGGTTAGTACTCCTAACGCAGTTCCTTTATTGTTTGTTGCATACAGCTGAAAGGGCTTTTCCAGTGCTGGCAGTGTTAATACCGGGGCCCGAATTAGTTGCCCTTTTATTTTCCTGAACTTCTGTTCTTCTTCTTCGGTCCAGCTGATTATTCCCCGGTCTTCCTTTGCCAATTTGTCGTACATAAACTTCACCAGGGGGGTATAATTCTCTATCCAAATCCGGCAATAGCTCACTAAGCCCAGAAATTGTCTTATTTCCTTCTTTGTCCTGGGAAGCGGTATTTTAGTTATTCCCGCTATTCTTTCTGGGGTTATTTGGCGGTGCCCTTTACTGACTCTGTGTCCGAGATATGTTATTTCCTTCTCGACAAATTGCAGTTTCTTCTTGGACACCCGCAATCCTTTTTCTCCTAGGTAATTCAGGAGTCTTATAGTATCGTCTCGCACTACCTCCTCTGCTGGTCCCGATAGTAGTAGGTCATCGACATACTGTAATAGTTGGTTCTTTTCGGTACAATGGAATCCAGCCAATACTTGCTCCAGTACCTGTTCGAATAGGTTTGGGGACTCCGTGAACCCTTGGGGAAGACGGTCCACCGGAGTTGCATCTTCCGCCCAGTGAAGGGATTTTCCCATTCAAATGCGAACATATCTCGGCTACCTTCCTCCAACGGGCAACTCCAAAAGGCATCTTTTAGATCTATCACACTGAACCATTCATGTTCAGGAGGTATTTTGCTCATTAATGTATAGGGGTTAGGCACTACCGGGTATCGTGTTTGGACTACCGCATTTAAGCCTCTCAGATCTTGAACCATTCGATACGTGCCGTCGGGCTTTCGGACCGGTAGGATGGGGGTATTAAAGGGTGACATACATTCTTCCAGGAGTCCATCTGATACTAATGTCTCAATTACAGGTTGTAATCCCCTCCTCCCTTCCATGGCAATGGGATATTGCCGTCTTCTCTCTTCTGCTTGTTTGTCCCACTGTGGGTCGTTTACTGGAAATTTCCGGTCCCCCGGTAACTCATTCGGCTGTTCCCTTCCCCAAATTGATATTGCAGCTTGTCGTATCATTTGCCTCTCTTGTGCAGAAAATAGCGTTCCCATAATCGCATGCATTTCTTCCCAAGTTTTCATATCTTTCTTAAATCCTCGTACTTCGGTACTTGTCAGAGGGACGTTTACAAATCCTGTTCCTCCTCGTGCTCCTCCCATTGGAACCTCTCGAAGGGGACACAGCTGTACCTCTTCCTTTTTTAATTCGTCTTTCTTTTTCTTATCTGTTCCTGTCACACTCCTTGTTTCGATCCTTGCCTTTGCTTTTTCCCTAACATCCCTCTCTTCCCTCTCCGGGTCTATTTCTTCTGTTTTTTCACTTTCTTCACGTCCTCCCTCTGCTCCCGCAAGGGGCGCAGAAGGCTGGACATAGGGAGGGGGTAAATGATCGAGTGGGTCCCACTTCCGCTCCCCTTTAATGCCCAATTTAAAACTCTTTGTTGTTACTCCTGGCCAGGGAGCCCAACAAAAAGCATAAGCAATTTCTTCCGGTTTTACATTTGGTTTTGAATTAACGTAAATGTTTAAGGCTTGTCGTACCCAATCCTCCTCAGACCCAAGCCGCGGCCACCAGACTGCAGGTTTTTCTATCGGCTGTTTCGACCAAATTAAACAGTACTGTATCATTTTTTTTTGTTTCCCTTTTAGTCTTCCACATCCCCAATTCTCAAATATTCTACCGAGGGGGCTATCAGGAGGAACCCCCGGGTATGGTCCCGGTCTTTCCGTTTCCTCTTTCTTTTTAGAGCCACCCCCTCCCATCTTACTCCGCTCTTACTTAATCCCGCACCCTTCTACTGCAACAGTAGGCACTTAACCCGGTGCGTCCCAAGGACTTTTATCAGGAGGACCCCCGGGTAGCGATCCCGGTCTTCTCCGTCCTTACTTATTCCCGCACCCTTCTACTATAATAGTAGGCACTTACCCGGTGCGTCCTGGGGACTTCCAGTACCAGGTACTGTCCCCTTCTCCCCGTTTACCGCTCTGCGCTGTCCGGATATCACTCGCTCAAGCCGCGCTGGAGCGACGAGCAAGGAGTCAGGGACCGCCAAACTCGGCGGGGTGCACCGTCTCCGATGTCCTTCCTGGTGTCCACCGCGGCCGGAGTGTGGATCCCGGACGAGCCCCCACGTTGTCAGAAACACACTGAGTCTCAGCAATTTGCAGAACGGTAAACTTTATTTTTCGAGTCTGCAGAGTCGGACCCAACCAGCTCCTGCTAGATTGAGTGCCGAATTACACTTTGCACAGTTTTTTATACCCTACTTGTTTACGACTTTGTGAGTTGCACCCATGTGAGGTGCAGACATTCTTCCTTAATCTCATTACAAAATTACAAATGTGATTACCCTTTGGCCCACTTATCAGCCTCAGCGCATTTTGACCGTTATTGTTCAACCGTTAAGCATGTCTTCCCGTTACCCGTATCGCTTCTTTAATCAGCAAGCTATTGTTTCATCTTGATTTTGCAAATTGGTTTATACGTTGCCCTGCAAGTTGCTTTGCACGTTCTTTCTGTGTCAGCACATTCTAAATGGACTCCTTAAGAACCGTCTTTAATTTAATAATTTCTCTCAGTATACAAACGGAAATATCTTTCTCTCCGCAGACGTCTACGAAAAACTGAAGAATAAAGAGGTTAGAACTCCCCTTCCCCGCACAAGCAGCTGAAAAGCATCAAAGCATTTCAGCAGAAAGCGTCAGTGTCCAACTCCCACCAAGCAACAGCAAAGCAGCCAGAAGAGAGGCCATAATCTGCCGCCAACAGAACTTCACCGATAGTTGCATACAGAGAGACGCCACCCATTTTCACTGCCGAAGGGCAGACCGACACTCGTCTGCCGAGCTTTTTATTCTCCGACTCGAGAATCGGCAGCAAACCCTCCCCCGCACCCCCACCATCCAGAGAAAACGCAAGTGTGCGAGCGCCCGGCGACAGAGATTTCTGTTCACACAGCCGCCGCTGCGAAATCCGGACGTTCCCGCCAGCAGCGGCCTGGAATCCGCCATCTATCGGGACGCGCAGGGCAACAGCTCGGGAGGCGCCATCTTCCAAGCCGCGCTTGCAGAATGTTGCAGGCGGTCTGGAACTCCTCCGCCGTTACGAAACAC
Source organism: Hypanus sabinus (assembly GCF_030144855.1). Lineage (NCBI taxonomy): Eukaryota > Metazoa > Chordata > Chondrichthyes > Myliobatiformes > Dasyatidae > Hypanus > Hypanus sabinus. The sequence goes on along the minus strand of NC_082729.1, from coordinate 26,992,415 downwards.
AGTTTGAGTGCCATTGCTGAACAGGACCTCGATAGAACCCCAACCACCGTGAAAGGGGAGGAGGAAGAGAGACATTACAGAGAGGAATTTAAGCAATTTAAGCTCGACGAGGCAGCTACTGCGCTGCGTCTGAAATCCGCCTAATCAATCCGCGGGTTCTGTCGAGATAGCCAAAGAAGACCGGACACCAGGAAATCAACAAGATATACAGATATCCGTTCCATAGAACCATAGAGCATTACAGCACAGAAACAGGCCTTTTGGCCCTTCTTGGCTATGCCGAACGATTTTTCTGCCTGGTCCCACTGACCTGCACCCGGCCCATATCCCTCCAAACCCCTCTCATCCGTACCTGTCCATGTTTTTCTTAAATGTTAAAAGTGAGCCCGCATTTACCACTTCATCTGGCAGCTCATTCCACGCTCGGTGTGAAGAAGCTCCCCCTAATGTTCCCTTTAAACTTTTCCCCCTTCACCCTTAATCCATGTCCTCTGGCTTTTTTTCTCCCCTGGCCTCAGTGGAAAAAAGCCTGCTTGCATTCACTTTGGTGTTAGACATTTCAACCTTGGGTAAAATGTACTGTCTGTCTGTGCCTTTCATGATCTTCCGAAACTCTGTCAGATCACCCCTCTCTTTTGCCGGCCCAATTTCCATTCTGTTATAGCAATCCATGGCCTCCTCCACTATCGAGATGAGGCCGCACTCAGGTCGGAGGAGTAACAACTTATATTCCATTTAGGTAGCCTCCAACTTAATAGCATGAGCATTGATTTCTCAAACTTATGATAATGCCCTCCCTGCTATACCATTCCCCATCCCTTATTTTCCTTTCTCACCTTGCGTGCCCATCGCCTCCCTCTGTTGCTCCTCCATCCTTATCTTTCTTTCATGGGCTTCTGTCCCCTCCCCTTCTCGAGCCCTGTATCTCCTTCGCCAATCAACTTCCCGGCTCTTTACTTCATCCCTCGCCCTCCCGGTTCCACGTATTACCTTGTGTTTCTCTGTCCCCTCTCCCCTCCCTTTCAATCTATTCCTCATCTTTTATTTATCCGGTCCTGCCGAAAGGTTTCAACCCGAAACATCGACTGTACATTTTTCCAAGATTCTGCCTGTCCTCTTGAGTTCCTCTAGAAATTTGGGTGTGTTTCTCGGATTTCCAACATCTGCAGATTTTCTGTTTCTGATGGGGACTTACTTTGAACATCAACTCTGTCTGGGTCTTTCAATATTCGAAAGGGTTCAATGACATCTCATTCACCCTTCTGAATTCCACAGACGAGGAGCTATCAAACGTTCCTTGTGAATCATCCTTGTGAACACCCTCTGAACCCTCTCCAATGCCATCACTTCTTTTCTTAGATGTGGAGACCAAAACTGTTCACAATACTCGTGAGGCCTCACTGGTGCTCTATAAAGCCTCAGCATCTCATCCCTACTCCTGTATTCTAGACCTTTTGAATACTACCTTTGCATTTGCCTTTTTCACCACCGATTCTACCTGCAAATTAGTCTTCAGCTGTTCCCTTAGCATCCCTAATTTTCGGATTTTCTCCCCCATTTAGAAAATAGTCTGCACATTTTTCTACTACCAAAGTGCATGACCATATATTGTCAAACATATTATCTCATTTGCTACTTTCATGCTCATTCCCCTAATCTGTCTCAGTCCTTCTGCATCCTATTGTCATAAGGTGGGCGTTGGGAGCAGACCCAAAATGCAAGACACAGACACTGAACTACCAGGAACAGGATTAGGCCTGAGAAGGAAGCAAGGAGTGGGGAAGAAAGGACGCTGGACATGACACAGGCCCTGGACGAGACAAGGATTCCGGGCCTGGGCTAGGACCTGACTAGGATAGGGAGCCAGGACATGGATCTGGGAACTAGGAGCCTGGGCTTGGACTCCGAGCCAGAGACTGGACAAGGACCCAGAGCCTGGGTCTGGACTGGGGCTTGGACGCCAGAACTAGGCGATGACAAGACGTGGCTACATGACGAGGAGAGACAACGGGACTGGATGTGAGGCTCCTGGACAGGACGAGGGAACCCAGCACCGGGTTGGGCAAGGTGCTCCTGGGCTGGGAGAGACACAGGGACAAGACGAGAACACAAAGCCGTGGCTTGGGCAGGACAAGGTTCTTGGACGTGGCTAGGACTGGATGAGACCCCGAGGCCTTCACTTGGTCGGTGAAGAGACAGGAACATGGAACCCAGAGTCGGGACTCCTCCTAAGGTCCAGGACCTAGGGCCGGAACTCATTACACAGAATACAGAAAACGATGAGATGGTTCTCAGCGCAAGGCAGCGGCAGACGGCCGGACCTACCTAGCAAAGGCGTGGACACAGACAGTTTCCAACACTAGGTGGCGGCAAACGGCCGGACCTACCTAGTGAAGGCGTGGACACAGAGACAATTCAAAATAACAAAAAACAGTGCCTTATCTTGCTCCGGTGGTTGAACTTGACAGCAGTGAAGACAAGGTCTCCAGACGAGGCAAGGCGAGGCTCCAGGAGGAAGGTGAAGGGAAGAGATACAGACAGGGGGTTTAGACAGGAACAATCCAGCAGCCAGAGGCTGAATCTTGAAGCTATTTATGAAGCCAAACCAAACGAGAATCAGCTGCCTCAACAGAAACTTTTATTCCAGGAATAAAAGGCCCATTACACGAGGAGCGTTTGATGGCTCTGGGGCTGCGCTTGTTGGAATTTAGAAGAATGAGGGGGGATCTCATTGAAACTGATCGAACGTTGAAAAGCCTAGATATAGGGTGTCATGGTCCGGACCGTGAACCAGAATGCGGATTTCACGGACCGGACCATGACTCCTAACTGTTTCAACACTGAGTGCCGCTCCGCCATTCTTTGTATCATCTTCTAACGTGGCAACAAATCCATTTATTCCGTCATCTAAATTACTGATATCCAGGATAAAAAGAAGCGTTCCCGGCACCGACCCCTGCAGAAAACCACTAGTCACTGGCAACCAACCATAAAAGGATCCTTTTATTCCCACTCGCAGCCTCCTACCAATCCGCCAATGCACTGACCACACCGGTGATTTTCCTATAATACCATGGGGTATTAATTTTGTAAGCAGCCTCAGGTGTGGCATCGTGTCAAAGGCCATCAGAAAGTCCAAGCATACAGCACCCCCCGCATCTACCTTATATATCTTACCTGTAATCTCCTCAAAAAATCCAACAGGCAAGATCTTCCTTTAAGAAAACCATGCTGACTTTGTCCCATATTGTCCCGTGTCGCCATGTAACTTCCGTTACTCCACTGAAGTACTTCTACATCCTCCTCAACTTTCTCCCTGTCAAATTTCAAGTTGAACTCGGCTATATTGTGATTACTGTCTCCGGTTTATTACATGAACCCTATCCAGTATAGCTGATCCCCAAGTAGGCTCTATGACAAACTTTTCTACAAAACCATCTCCTAGGCATTCAACAAATTCACTCTCTTGAGATCCATTTCCAACCTGATTTTTCCAATCTACCTGCATTTTGAAATCTCCCATGACTATCAAAACGTTGCCTTTTGACGCACCTCTTGATTTCCTGTTGTAATCTGCGGTCCACATCTCAGCTACTTTTGGGGCGCGTTTGGATACTTTCATCAGAGACGTTTTACCCTTGCAGTTGCTTAACAGCCCACAAGAATTCAACGTCTTCCGATCCAATGTCACATCTTTCTACTGATTTGATGCCATTCATTACCAACAGAAATGCGCCACACCCTCCGCCTTCCTTCCTACCCCTCGAGTACAATGTGCAGCCTTGGATATTTGGCTCCTAAGTGTAAACTTCCTTCAGACACCGCTCAGTGATGAACACAGAATCGTACATGATAAGTTGTAATAATGCAACAGGATCATCTACCTTGTTTCTTATGTTCCGTGCATTGAGATATAACATATTGCAGATTGTATTTGCTAACGTTTATAATTCTGCATCTCTAATATACTGATACCATGCTGACTGCAATTATGTCCAATAATAGAACCATAGAACACTACGGCACAGTACAGGCCCTTCTGCCTTCCATGTTGTGCCGACCCATATAATCCTTAAAAAAGCACTAAACCACACTACCGCAAAACCCTCCATTTTTCTTTCATCCGTGTGCTTGTCCAAGAGGCTGTTAAATACCCCTAATTTTTAGCCTCCACCACAATCCCTGGCAAGTCACTCCAGGCACTCACAACCCTCCGTGTAAAAAACTTATCCCCGATGTCTCCCCTAAACTTCCCTCCCCTAATTTTGTACATATGCCCTCTGGTGTTTGCTACTGGTGCCCTGGGGAACAGGTGCTGACTATCCACCCGATCTATGCCTCTTATAATCTTGTAGACCTCTATCAAGTCCCCTCTCATTCTTCTACGCTCCAAAGAGAAGTCCCAGCTCTGGCAACCTTGCCTCATATGACTTGTTCTCCAATCCAGGGAACATCCTGGTAAATTTCCTCTGCACCCTCTCCATAGCTTCCACATCCTTCCTATAATGAGGCCAGAATTGAACACAATACTCTAAGTGCGGTCTCACCAGAGATTTATAGAGTTGCAACATGACCTCTCTACTCTTGAACTCAATCCCCCTGTTAATGAAGCCTATCAGCCCGAACAGCGACCTTGAGGGATGTATGAATTTGAACCCCAAGGTCCCTTTGTTCATTGACACTCTTGAGTAACTGACCATTAATCCTGTACTCAGTCTTCTGGTTAGTCCTTCCAAAATACATCACCTCACACTTGTCCGGATTGAACTCCATCTGCCATTTTTCTGCCCAACTCTGCAGCCTGTCTATATCCTCTTGTAACCTTCGACAACCTACAGCTCCATCCACAACTCCTCCAATATTTATGCCATCCGCCAACTTACTCACCCATCCTTCAGCCTCTACATCCGGGTTATTTATAAAAATCACAGATAGCAGGGGTCCCAGGACAGACCCCTGCGGCCTCCACTAGTCCCAGACCTCCAGGCAGAATACGTTCCTTCCATAAATACCCTCTGCTTTCTTCCTTTAAGCCAATTTTTTATCCAAACAGCCAAGTTTCCACTTATCCCATGCCTCATGACTTTCTGGATGAGTCTCTCGTGGGGGATCTTGTCAAATGCTTTGCTAAATTCCATGTAGACCACATCCACTGCCCTACCCTTATCAATTTCTTTTGTTACCTCTTCAAAAAACTCAATCAGGCTCGTGAGGCATGATCTTCCCTTCACAAAGCCATGTTGACTATCCCTGAGTAGACTGTACTTCTCCAAATGCTCGTAGATCCTATCCTTAAGAATCCTTTCCCGTAGTTTGCAGACCACCGGTGTAAGACTCACCGGTCTATAGTTCCCAGGTTTCTCCCTATTACCTTTTTTAAACAAGGGAACTACATTTGCCATTCTCCAGTCCTCCGGCACTTCCCCTGTAGCCAAAGATCATAGATAATGCTCCTGCGATCTCTGCTCTGAATTCCCACAACAACCTGGGGTGTATCATATCCAGTCCTGGGGATTTATCAATCTTACTGTTTTTAGGAAGATCCAGCACTTCTTCCTTAATCTCCACTTTGTCCAGCACACAGGCCCGGTCTACTTCGACCTCATTCTGATCAAGATCCTTTTCACTTGTGAATACTGAAGCAAAGGACCTCCCCAACCTCCTCCGCCTCCAGGCACATTTATCCTTCAGCGGTCCCACCTTCATTCTCGTCATCCTCCTGTTCTTCACATACACATAGAAAGCCTTGGGGTTCTCCTTAATCCTACATGCCAAGGCCTTCTCATGTCCCCTTCGAGTCCTTTCTTTAGCTCCTTCCTGGCTACCCTATATTTCTCATAAGCCCCTCCTACTTCCTGCTTCCTATATCTAACAAATGCTTCCTTTTTCCTCTTGTCAAGTTGCCTCACACGTTTCGACAGCCACGGCTCCCTTTTCCTCAGTGGGACAAACCTATCCTGAACTCAGTTGAAGTGGTCCCTAAACTTCTCCCACATTACTCCTCTGCTTTCCCCTTTGAACATCTGTTTCCAATTTACTCTCGCTGGTTCCTGCCTCATCTCTTCAAAGAGAGCCCTTCTCCAGTTAAGTACGTCACCATTTTGTCTGATTTTATCCCTTTCCATAGCTACGCTGAAGCTAAGGGAGTTTTGGTCACTCTCACCAAAATGCTCCCCCACCAAGAGGTCTGTCACCTGACCAGGTTCATTACCCAGAACCAGATCCAGTACAGCCTCTCCTCTCATCAGCCGGTCCACATATTGTGTCAGGAATCCTTCTTGAACACACCTGACAAATTCAGCCCCATCTATCCCCCTTGCACTCAGGAGGTGCCAGTCAATATGAGGGAAGTTGAAATCACCCATAACTACTACCCTGTATTCCCTGCACCATTCTAAAATCTGCCTGCTTATCTGCTCCTCGGTGTCCCGAGGGATATTTGGGGGCCTATAGACTACTCCCAGCACAGTGATTGATCCCTTCCTATTTCTGACTTTCACCCAGACTGACTCCGTGGACATTCCTCTGCAGCGTCCTCCCTTTCTATAGCCGTGATACTATCCCTGACCAGCGATGCCACTCCCCACCTTTTCCACCTCCCATCCTATTCCTTTTAAAATACCTGAACCCCGGGACCTGCATCATCCAATCCTGCCCTTCGTCCAACCATGTTTCAGTAACGGCCACAACATCGTAGTTCCACGTACTAATCCATGCTCTAAGTTCATCCTCCTTGTTCCTAATACTCCTCGCACTGAAATAGACACACTTCAACTCCTTTAATTGGCTACAATTATGTTCTTTCCCCTGCCTGCCCTTCCTCATCAACTCAGAACTCTTAGAATCATGCCGTTGTCCTTTTACCTTAATCCCTGCACTCACATTCTGATTCCCACCGCCCTGCCAAACTAGTTTAAACCCTCCCCAATAGCTCTATCAAACCTGCCCGCCAGGATATTGGTCCCCCGGGATTCAAGTACAACCCGTCCTCTTTGTACAGGTCACACCGGTCCCAATGATCCAGAAATCTGAATTACTGCCCCTTGCTCCAATCCCTCAGCCACGCATTTATCCTCCAACTCATTCTATTCCTATTCTCACTGTCGCGTCGCACAGGAAGTATTTCCGAGATTACTACCTTTGAGGATCTGCGTTTCAACTTCCTTCCTAATTCCCCGTAGTCTTCTTTCACCTCTTCCCTTTTCCTACCTATGTTATTGGTACCAATATGCACCACGACCTCTGGCCGTTCTCCCTCCCACCACAGGATATCTTGGACGCGATCAGAAACATCCCGGACCCTGGCACATGGGAGGCAAACTACCATCCGAGTTTCTTTCCTGCGTCCACAGAAACGCCTGCCTGAACCCCTGACTATGGAGTCCCCTATCACTACTGCCTTCCTCTTCCTTTCCCAACCCTTCAAGATCAGACACAAAATGAAGTGCCCTCCAGATCGTTCCATCACTTATTCTCCGCGTCAGCCTCACAGTGCAGCACCATCCACATTGTTCCATCACACACGCCCGGGGTCAGACACAGAGTGAAACCCCCTCCACACCGTCCCATCACACACTCCCGGGGTCAGACACAAGGTGAAGCTTCCTCCACACCGTCCCATCACACACTCCCGGGGTCAGACACAGAGTGAATCTCCCTCCACACCGTCCCATCACACACTCCCGGGGTCAGACTCAGAGTGAATCTTCCTCCACACCGTCCCATCACACACTCCCGGGGTCAGACACAGAGTGAATCTCTCTCCACACCGTCCCATCACACATTCCCTGGGTTAGACACAGAGTGAAACCCCCTCCGCACCGTCCAATCACACTCTCCCGGGGTCAGACACAGAGTGAAACCCCCTCCACACTGTCCCATCACACATTCCCGGGGTCAGACACAGAGTGAAGCTCCCTCCACACCGTCCCATCACACACTCCCGAGGTCAGACACAAGGTGAAGCTTCCTCCACACCGTCCCATCACACACTCCCGGGGTCAGACACAGAGTGAATCTCCCTCCAGACCGTCCCATCACACACTCCCGGGGTCAGACACAGAGTGAATCTCCCTCCACACCGTCCCATCACACACTCCCGGGGTCAGACACAGAGTGAAGCTCCCTCCAGACCGTCCCAACACACACTCCCAGCGTCAGACACAGAGTGAATATCCCTCCACACCGACCTATCACACACTCCCGGGGTCAGACACAGAGTGAATCTCTCTCCACACCGTCCCATCACACATTCCCTGGGTTAGACACAGAGTGAAACCCCCTCCGCACCGTCCAATCACACTCTCCCGGGGTCAGACACAGAGTGAAACTCCCTCCACACCGTCCCATCACACACTCCCGGGGTCAGACACAGAGTGAATCTCCCTCCACACCGTCCCATCACACACTCCCGGGGTCAGACACAGAGTGAAGCTCCCTCCACACCGTCCCAACACACACTCCCAGCGTCAGACACAGAGTGAAACCCCCTCCGCACCGTCCAATCACACTCTCCCGGGGTCAGACACAGAGTGAAACTCCCTCCACACCGTCCCATCACACACTCCCGGGGTCAGACACAGAGTGAATCTCCCTCCACACCGACCTATCACACACTCCCGGGGTCAGACACAGCGTGACACTCCCTTCACCCCGTCCCATCACATACTCCCGGGGTCAGACACAACGTGAAGTTCCCACTACACCGTCCCACCACACACTCCCGGGGTCAGACACAGAGTGAATCCCCCTCCATACTGTCCCATCACACACTCCCGGGGTCAGACACAGAGTGAAGCTCCCTCCACACTGTCCCATCACACACTCCCGGGGTCAGACACAGAGTGAAGCTCCCTCCACACTGTCCCATCACACACACCCAGGGTCAGACACTGAGTGAATCTCCCTCCACACCGTCCCATCACACACTCCCGGGGTCAGACACAGAGTGAAACTCCCTCCACACCGTCCCATCACACACTCCCGGGGTCAGGCACAGCGTGAAGTTCCCTCCACACCGGCTCATCGCACAATCCATGGATCAGACACATAGTGAAGCTCCGTCTACGCCGTCCGAACACCCACTACCAGCCTCAGACACAGTGATTTCTAGTGAGGAAGAAAGCATTGGCAGTCGTCTTGTATTGGTTATGAAACTCTTGTTCTCAAACTGATTCGGATTTCTGCAACATTCTTGGACTCAGTCAAGTCCAGTCAAGTCAAATTTATTAATATAGCACATTTAAAGACAACCCACGTTGACCAAAGTGCTGTACAGATCAGAGCATCTGGCTAAAATCACAAACGGAAGAAACACAAACATGACCAACAAGGCAAACAGCTTATAGGCTCAGGGTCTGAGATCATGTTTTTGTCTGACAGTATTTACTGATAACGTATATGAACTTGCTAACCTATATATTGTTTCTGTATGTGTTGCTCTTGGTATTGTACTTTGTACCTTGGCCCCGGAGTAAAGTTGTTCCGCTTGGCTATATTCATGGGTGTTCATGTATGCTTGGGTAACATTTAAACTTGAAGTATGAAGTGTGGATGCAAAGGCTCATGGCGTCGTACTTAAACGTCGGGGAACGTCATTCCAAAGCAGCGTCACCCTGGACACAACATCTCAGGGATTCTGCTCGCGGGCCCTCGGCCGAGCAATGCTGGTGTCACGGATCTGGAGCTTCTTCCCCTTTGCATCAAGGACCTGGAACGGAGGCTATTGAACAATGCGTTCAGAATATTGAAACACGGGATGAGGTCCAACAGCACGGGGGGGGGGGGAACCCCATCCCGAGTGGGTTAGAAACACCAAAAAGTCGCTACAAATATCAAAATGGAATAGGACGGTTGCTAGGCAACAATATTAAAGGGGTTACGACATATTTCCTCAGGTACATAAAGCGTAAAGGAGGGCGAGAGAAGTAATATTGAACCACTGTAAAAACGTGCTGGAGAGGTACTAATGGGGGACTCGGAAACGATGCAGCACCTGAATAAGTATTTTGCATCAGTGTTCACTCTGGAAGACAATAACATGAAGTACATGATTGCACTATTCCCAGAGAGGAAGTTCTGGGGAAGCCTCAAAGCTCTGATGGTGAATAAGTCATCTGGACAAGATGGGGTTAATTTCGGAAGGAAACTCCCTCTGCACTGACCCGTTGCACAAGGTCAGGCAGAAATTAACAACGTGACATCTTTATCCAAGTTACTTCCCAAACATAAAAGGAAATGTTTCGTTCCTCACTGCTGTCTGAAGAAACTATTTTCTGATGATGTCAACACGTCAGCGTCCTCGTATTCAGCTTCTTGGAACTACAAACCGGGACAGTCTCTACCGAAGTGGATTAACTCATTTCTTCTGCTCTGGCGGAACCAAGACCCCACCGATCAGCATCCAATTTCCGCACAAGACACAACTCCTCGCTGTACCTCGAGCAGCCGAGGAATACCACCGCCCGTCGCTGTGCAGGTCCGGCTCAAGGTTAGTTCCATGAGCTCAAGAGAAGTTAACGTTTGAGTGCAAGTGTCCAAAACTGCTGAAGACCGGGGACAGAGCTGGAGATTCCAGGGAAAGGTGAGATGAATTTCCACGGGATTTGGAAACGAGGGTCTGATCAGGGATCATAGACGGGGTGGTGCTGCGGAAGAAACCCTGCCTTCCGACTTTCGGGAGGTTTTTCAGGAGTTAACTCAGTTAGCCAGTGAAGGCAGGACAGTGGGATTGTTAACATGCAGTTCAGTAAGGAGAACCTCAGAGATTAGAGAGAATGAGGAATGTTTCATTGTCCCGGGCTTCTACTCACTGAATTTCAGAAGAATGAGGGATGTCTTCATAGAAACCTGTCGAATGTCGAAAGGCCTCGACAGAGTGGATGCGGTGCAGATGTTCCCTATGGTGCGTTTGGCTACAGCTTCAGAATAGTGGCCCGTCCTTCTAGAAGGGGGTTTATGCGGACTTTATAAAGCCAGAATGTGGTGATTTGGGGAATTCATTCCACCAGTCTTTTGTATATTTATGCATTTATAATGCAAATGTTCATAGGTTCTTAGTTGGTCAGGGCATGCTGGAATACGGGTTGGGGGAGGCAAGAGATTGGGACTGAGAAGGAAAATGGCGGAGCAGTCTCGGCGGGACAAATGGCCTGTTCTGCCCCTGTATCTTACCGACTCATAATCGGACGTGTGCGGAAACCAGAGGACCCAGAAGTGATAGAGAGGAGTTGTAGGCAGATGGTTACACCGGGGCCGCGGGAGACGGACAAGTGGGTCACAATCAGGAGAGGGAAGGGGAAAAGTCAGGTACTAGAGAGTACCCCTGTGACTGTACCTCTTGAGAATAAGTACTCCTGTTTGAGTACTGTTTGCGGTGGGTGGGGTCAGGCTAACTGGGGGGGGGGGGGGCGGCTGTGGCTGTGCCTCGGAAGGGCAGGGAAGTGAAGAGGAAGGAAGTAGTGATAGGGACTCTATAGTCAGGGGGTCAGACAGGAAATTCTGTGGACGGAGGAAAGAAACTCGGATGGTTGTTTGCCTCCCAAATTGAGAAACAGGACCGCAAAGGTACTAATAGACAATAGACAATAGGTGCAAAAGTAGACCATTCGGCCCTTCGAGCCTGCGCCGCCATTTTGAGATCATGGCTGATCAATTGCTATCAATACCCGGTTCCTGCCTTGTCCCCATATCCCTTGAATCCTCTATCCATAAGATACCTATCTAGCTCCTTTTTGAAAGCATCCAGAGAATTGGACTCCACTACCTTCCGAGGCAGTGCATTCCAGACCCCCACAACTCTCTGGGAGAAGTTTTTCCTTAACTCTGTCCTAAATAACCTACTCCTTATTCTCAAACCATGCCCTCTGGTACTGGACTCTCCCAGCATCTGGAACATATTTACTGCCTCTATCTTGTCCAATCCCTTAATGATCTTATATGTTTCAATCAGATCCCCTCTCAATCTCCTTAATTCCAGCGTGTACAAGCCCAGTCTCTATAACCTCTCTGCGTAAGACGGTCTAGACATCCCAGGAATTAATCTCGTGAATCTACGCTGCACATCCCACTTCCTCTACAGCCAGGATGTCATTCCTTAACCCTGGAGACTAAAACTGTACACAATCCTCCAGGTGTGGTCTCACCAGGGCTCTGTACAAATGCAAGAGGATTTCCTTGTTCTTGTACTCAATTCCCTTTGTAATAAAGGCCAACATTCCATTAGCCTTCTTCACTGCCTGCTGCACTTGCTCATTCACCTTCAGTGACTGATGAACAAGGACTCGTAGATCTCTTTGAATTTCTCCCTTGCCCAACTCTACACCGTTCAGATAATAATCTGCCTTCTTGTTCTTACTCCCAAAGTGGATAACCTCACACTTATTCACATTAAACGTCATCTGCCAAGTATCTGCCCACTCACCCAGCCTATCCAAGTCACTCTGAATTCTCCTAACATCCTCATCACATGTCACACTGCCACCCAGCTTAGTATCATCAACAAATTTGCTGATGTTATTTTCTATGCCTTCATCCAAATCGTTAACGTAAATGGTAAACAGCTGTGGTCCCAATACCGAGCCCTGCGGCACCCCACTAGTCACCACCTGCCATTCCGAGAAACACCCATTCACCGCTACCATTTGCTTTCTATCTGCCAACCAGTTTTCTATCCATGTCAATGCCTTCCCCCCGATGCCCTGAGCTTTGATTTTACCCACCAATCTCCTATGTGGGACCTTATCAAATGCCTTCTGAAAATCGAGGTACACTACATCCACTGGATCTCACCCGTCTATCTTCCTGGTTACATCCTCGAAAAACTCCAACAGATTAGTCAAGCATGATTTACCCTTGTGTAAATCCATGCTGGCTCTGCCTAATCCTATCTGCTATCTAGATATGCCACTATTTCATCATTAATAATGGACTCCAGCATGTTTCCCACCACCGATGTCAGGCTGACAGGTCGAAAGTTCTCTGTTTTCTCCCTCCCTCCTTTTTTAAAAAGTGGGATAACATTAGCCATTCTCCAATCCTCAGGAACTGATCCTGAATCTAAGGAACATTGGAAAATGATTATCAATGCATCCGCAATTTCCAGGGCCACCTCCTTTAGTACCCTAGGATGCAGACCATCTGGACCTGGGGATTTGTCAGCCTTCAGTCCCATCAGTCTACTCATCACCGTTTCCTTCCTAATGTCAATCTGTTTCATTTCCTCTGCTACCCTATGTCCTTGGCCCATCCATACATCTGAGAGATTGCTTGTGTCTTCCTTAGTGAAAACAGATCTAAAGTACTCATTAAATTCTTCTGCCATTTCTCTGTTTCCCATAACAATTTCACCCAATTAATTCTTCAAGGGCCCAACATTGCTCTTAACTATCTTCTTTCTCTTCACATACCTAAAAAAGCTTTTGCTATCTTCCTTTATATTCCTGGCTAGCTTACGTTCGTACCTTATTTTTTCTCCCCGCATTGTCTTTTTAGTTAGGTTCTGTTGTTCCTTAAAAACTTCCCAATCATCAGTCATCCCACTCACCTTAGCTCTATCATATTTCCTTTTTTTTAATGCTATGCAATCTTTGACTTCCTTTGTCAATCACTGTGGCCCCTTTCCTCCCATTGAATCCTTCCTTCTCTGGGGGATGAACTGATTTTGCACCTTGTGCATTATTCCCAAGAATACATTCCAATTGCTGTTCCACTGTCTTTTCTGCTAGGCCATCTGTCCAGTCAACTTTGGCCAGCTCCTCCCTCATGGCTCCATAGTTTCCCCTGTTCAACTGCAACACTGACACTTCTGAGCTGCCCTTATCCTTCTCAAATTGCAGATAAAATCTTATCATATTATGATCACTACCTCCTAATGGCTCCTTTACAGCGAGATCGCTTATCAAATCCTGTTCATTATATAACACTAAATCCAGAATAGCCTTGTCCCTGGTCGGCTCTCGTACAAGCTGTTCCAAGAATGCATCCCATAGGCACTCTACAAACTCCCTATCCTGGGGTCCAGCACCAACCTGATTCTCCCAGTTCACCTGCATGCTGAAATCCCCCATAATCTCGGGATTACTGCTTGAGCCGTGCGACAGACAGAATAGGAATAGGATGAGCAACACATACAAAATCACAGCAGGCCAGGCAGCATCTACAAGGAGAAGCGCTGTCGACGTTTCGGGCCGAGACCCTTCGTCAAGAATAGGATGAGGTGGAGGATAAATGCGTGGCTGAGGGATTGGAGCAGGGGGCAGGGATTCAGATTTCTAGATCATTGGGACATCTTTTATGGCAGGTGTGACCTGTACAAAAAGGACGGGTTGAACTGGAATCCCAGGGGGACCAATATCCTGGCGGGGCGGTTTGCTAGTGCGACTGGGGAGAGTTTAACGGACTGGGACGGAGGCAAAAGAGGTGGGGCGTGACACTGTTGATCAGAGATAGTGTCACAGTTGCAGAAAAGGAGGACGCCATGGAGGGATTGTCTCTGTGGGTGGAGGTTAGGAACAGGAGGGGTCAATAACTTTACTGTGTGTTTTATAGGCCTCCGAATAGAAACAGGGACATCGAGGAGCAGATAGGGAAACAGATCCTGGGAAGGTGTAATAATCAAAGTTGTCGTGATGGTGGATTTTAATGTCCCAAATATCGATTTGCATCTCGCTAGAGCGAGGGTTTTAGATGGTGGAGTTTGTTAGGTGTGTTCAGGATGGTTTTTTGACGCAGTATGTAGATAAGCCTACAAGAGGAGAAGCTGTACATGATTTGGTATTGGAAAAAGAAACTGGAGTCAGATCTCTCAGTGGGAGAGCAATTTGGAGATAGTGATCATAATTCTATGTCATTTATAGTAGCATTGTAGATAGATAGGAACAGACAAGTTAGAAAACCGTTTAATTGGAGTAAGGAGAATTATGAGGTTATCAGGCAGGACATTGGAGGCTTAAATCTGAAGCAGATGTTTCAGGGAAAATTACGGAAGAAATGTGGCAAATATTCAGGGGATACTTGTGTAGAGCTCTGTATCGGTACGTTCCAATGAGACAGGGAAGTTACGGTAAGGTACAGGAACCGTTGTGTGCAAAGACTGTAATAAATCTAGTTGAGATGGAAAGAAAAACTTACGAAAGGTTCAGAGAGCTAGGTAATGTTAGAGATCTAGACGATTATAAGGTTACTAGGATGGAAACTAGGAGAGCCAGAAGGGGCAATGAGAAGGCGGGCAGAATTAGGGAAAACCTCAAAACTTTCACAAATATATGAAAAGCAAGATGATAAGACATGAAAGAGTAGGACCAATCAAATGTGACAGTGGGAAAGTGTGTATGTAAACGGAGGAAATAGCAGAGGTACTTAATGAATACTTCAGTATTCACTATCGAAAAGGATTTTGGTGATTGTAGTGATGACTTGCAGCAGACTGAATAGCTTGAGCATGTAGATATTAAGAAGGAGGATGTGCTGGAGCTTTTGGAAAGCATCAAGTTGGATAAGTCGCCGGGACCGGACGAAATGTACCCCAGGCTACTGTGGGAGGCCAGAGAAGAGATTGCTGAGCCTTTGGCGATGATCTTTGCATCATAAATGGGGACAGGAGTAGGATCCCGAGGATTGAATGTGGATGTTGTTCCTTTATTCAATAAAGGGAGTGGATATAGCCCAGGAAATTATAGACCTGTGCGTCTTACCTGAGTGGTTGGTAAGTTGATGGAGAAGATCCTGAGAGGGAGGATTTATGAACATTTGGAGAGGTATAATATGATTGGGAGTCGTCAGCATGGCTTTGTAAAGGGCAGGTCGTGATTCACAAGCCTGATTGATTTTTTTTTCAGGATGTGACTAAACACAATGATAAAGGAAGAACAGTAGATGTAGTGTATATGGATTTCAGCAAGGCATTCGATATGGTACCCCATGCAAGGCTTATTGAGAAAGTAAGGAGGCATGGAATTCAAGTGGACATTGCTTTGTGGATCCAGAACTGGCTTGCCCACAGAAGGCAAAGAGTGGTTGTAGACGGGTCATATTCTGCATGGAGGTCGGTCACCAGTGGAGTGCCTCAGGGATCTGTTCTGGGACCCTTACTCTTCGTGATTTTTATAAATGACCTGGATGAGGAAGTGGAGGGATGGGTTAGTAAGTTAGTAAGTTTGCTGATGACACAAAGTTTGAGGGTCTTGTGGATAGTGTGGAGGGCTGTCAGAGGTTACAGTGGGACATTGATAAGATGCAAAACTGGGCTGAGAACTGGCAGATGAAGTTCAACTCAGGTAAGTGTGAAGTGGTTCATTTTGGTAGGTCAAATATGATGGCAGAATATAATATTTATGGTAAGGTTCTTGGCAGTGTGGAGGATCAGAGGGATCTTGAGGACTGAGTCCACAGGACGCTCAAAGCAGCTGCGCAGGTTGACTCTGTGGTTGAGAAAGCATATATGCATTGACCTTTATTAATCGTGGAATTGATTTTCGCAGCTCAGAGGGAATGTTGCAGCGATATAGGACCCTGGTCAGACCCCACTTGGAGTACTGTGCTCAGTTCTGGTCGCCTCAATACAGGAAGGATATGGAAGCCATAGAAAGGGTGCAGAGAAGATTTATTGACAATAGACAATAGACAATTGGTGCAGAAGTAGACCATTCGGCCCTTCGAGCCTGCACCGCCATTTTGAGATCATGGCTGATCAATTACTATCAATACCCGGTTCCTGCCTTGTCCCCATATCCCTTGATTCCCCTACCCATAAGATACCTATCTATCTCCTTCTTGAAAGCATCCAGAGAATTGGCCTCCACTACCTTCCGAGGCAGTGCATTCCAGACCCCCACAACTCTCTGGGAGAAGAAGGTTTTCCTAAATGACCTACCCCTTATTCTCAAATCATGACCTCTGGTACTGGACTCTCCCAGCATCTGGAACATATTTCCTGCCTCTATCTTAACCATATAGCCATATAACAATCACAGCACGGAAACAGGCCATCTCGGCCCTCCTAGTCCGTGCCGAACTCTTAATCTCACCTAGTCCCACCTACCCGCACTCAGCCCATAACCCTCCACTCCTTTCCTGTTCACATACCTACCCAATTTTACCTTAAATGACACAACTGAACTGGCCTCTACTACTTCTACAAGAAGCTCATTCCACACAGCTATCACTCTCTGAGTAAAGAAATACCCCCTCGTGTTTCCCTTAAACTTCTGCCCCCTAACTCTCAACTCATGTCCTCTCTTTTGAATCTCCCCTACTCTCAATGGAAACAGCCTGTTCACGTCAACTCTATCTATCCCTCTCAAAATTTTAAATACCTCGATCAAATCCCCCCTCAACCTTCTACGCTCCAATGAATAGAGACCTAACTTGTTCAACCTTTCCCTGTAACTTAAGTGCTGAAACCCAGGTAACATCCTAGTAAATCGTCTCTGCACTCTCTCTAGTTTATTGATATCCTTCCTATAATTAGGTGACCAGAACTGCACACAATATTCCAAATTTGGCCTTACCAATGCCTTGTACAACTTTAACAATTTTAACATTACATCTTGTCCAATTCCTTAATAATCTTATATGTTTCAATCAGATCCCCTCTCAATCTTCTTAATTCCAGCTTGTACAAGCCCAGTCTCTCTCTGCGTAAGACAGTCCAGACATCCCAGGAATTAACCTCGTGAATCTACTCTGCACTTCCTCTACAGTCAGGAAGGATGTCCTTCCTTAACCCTGGAGACCAAAACTGTACACAATACTCCAGGTGTGGTCTCACCAGGGCTCTGTACAAATGCAACAGGATTTCCTTGTTCTTGTACTCAATTCCATTTGTAATAAAGGCCATCATTCCATTAGCCTTCTTCACTGCCTGCTGCACTTGCTCATTCACCTTCAGTGACTGATGAACACGGACTCCTAGATCTCTTTGTTTTTCTCCCTTACCTAAATCTACACCATTCAGATAATAATCTGCCTTCCTGTTCTTACTCCCAAAGTGGATAACCTCACACTTATTCACATTAAACGCCATCTACCAAGTACCTGCCCACTCACCCAGCCTATCCAAGTCACCCTGGATTCTCCTAACGTCCTCATCACATGTCACACTGCCACCCAGCTTAGTATCATCAGCAAATTTGCTGATGTTATTCTCAATGCCTTCATCTAAATCGTTGACATAAACAGTAAAAGGCTGTGGTCCCAATACCGAGCCCTGTGGCACCCCACTAGTCACCACCTGCCATTCCAAGAAGCACCCATTCACCGCTACCATTTGCTTTCTATCTGCCAACCAGTTTTCTATCCATGTCAATGTCTTCCCCCCAATGCCCTGAGCTTTGATTTTACCCACCAATCTTCTATGTGGGACCTTATCAAATGCCTTCTGAAAATCGAGGTACACTACATCCACTGGATCTCCTCCGTCTATCTTCCTGGTTACATCCTCGAAAAACTCCAACAGATTAGTCAAGCATTATTTACCGTAAATCCATGCTGGCTCGGCCAAATCATATCACTGCTACTATGCCACTATTTCATCCTTAATAATGGACTCTAGCATCTTCTTCACCACCAATGTCAGGCTGACAGGTCGATAGTTCTCTGTTTTCTCCCTCCCTCCTTTCTAAAAAAGGTCGGATAACATTAGCCATTCTCCAATCCTCAGAAACTGATCCTGAATCTAAGGAACATTGGAAAATGATTACCAATGCATCCGCAATTTCCAGGGCTACCACCTTTAGTACCCTAGGATGTAGACCATCTGGACCTGGGGATTTGTCAGCCTTCAGTCCCATCAGTCTACTCATCACCGTTTCCTTCCTAATGTCAACCTGCTTCATTTCCTCTGTTACCCTATGTCCTTGGCCCATCCATACATCTGAGAGATTGCTTGTGTCTTCCTTAGTGAAAACAGATCTAAAGTACTCATTAAATTCTTCTGCCGTTTCTCTGTTTCCCATAACAATTTCACCCAATACATTTTTCAAGGGCCCAACAGTGTTCTTAACTGTCTTCTTTCCCTTCACATACCTAAAAAAGCTTTTGCTATCTTCCTTTATATTCCTGGCTAGCTTGCGTTCGTACCTCATTTTTTCTCCCCGTATTGCCTTTTTAGTTAAGTTCTGTTGTTCCTTAAAAACTCCCCAATCATCTGTCCTCCCACTCACCTTTACGTTGTCATACTTCCTTTTTTTAATGCTATGGAATCTCTGACTTTGTCAACCACTGTGGCCCCTTTCCCCCCATTGAATCCTTCCTTCTCTGGGGGATGAACTGATTTTGCATCTTGTGCATTATTCCCAAGAATACCTGCCATTGCTGTTCCACTGTCTTTTCTGCTAGGCTATCTGAATAGTCAACTTTGGCCAGCTCCTCCTTCATGGCTCCATAGTTTCCCCTGTTCATCTGCAACACTGACACCTCCGAGCTGCCCTTATCCTTCTCAAATTGCAGATAAAAACTTATCATATTATGATCACTACCTCCTAATGACTCCTTTACTGCAAGATCGCTTATTAAATCCTGTTCATTACACAACACTAAATCCTGAATAGTCTTGTCCCTGGTCGTCTCTCGTACAAACTTTTCCAAGAATGCATCCCATAGGCGCTCTACAAACTCCCTATCCTGTGGTCCAGCACCAACCTGATTCTCCCAGTTCACCTGCATGTTGAAGTCCCCAATAACTTCTGCTACATTACCTTTGCTACATGCCAATGTTAACTCCCTATTCAACTTGCACCCAATATCCATGCTACTGTTTGGTGGCCTGTAGACAACACCCATTTGGGTCCTTTTGCCCTTACTGTTCCTCAGTTCTATCCACACAGACTCCACTTCTCCTGACCCTATGTACCCCCTTGCAAAGGACTGAATCTCATTCCTCACCAATAGGGCCACCCCACACCCTCTGCCCACATTTCTGTCCCTACGAATGCACGTATACCCTTGTACATTTAATTCCCAGGTCTGATCTCCCTCCAGCCATGTCTCCGTTATCCCAACAACATCATAGTTACCCATTCGCACCTGAGCTTCATGCTCATCCGCCTTATTTCTGACACTTCGTGCATTCTGATAAATAATTTTTAGCCCATTTCTCCTCTGTCTGTTTGAATCGCTGCCTATTGTGCTTAACCCAGCTCCCCGAACTCCCATCGGGCTATACGCCCCTAGAATTTTATTGTCCTTCCTAAATTTACTTATTCTTTCAACACATTTAACTTCATGTTCCGTCAGACCATCCCTCTGTACATGTGTCCTCCTTATCACTTGTTCCGCCTCACCTTTCTCGACTACACACTTAATATCCCGGAACAGTGTAGTCCCCACCTGTCCTTTATTCTTCCTCTCGCTATCCTCTCTCACATTCTGGATCCTCGCCCCCTTGCAAATTTAGTTTAAGCCTTCCCAAGAAGCACTAGCAAACTTCCCTGCAAGAATGTTAGTACCGCTCCAGTTCAAGTGTAAACCGTCCCTTCGGAACGGATCCCACCTTCCCTGGAACAAAGTCCAATTATCTACAAACCTGAAGCCCTCCCTCCTGCACCATCCTCTCAGCCATGTATTAACCTTTACAAGGATGTTGCCTGGGTTGGGGAGCATGCCTTATGAGAATAGGTTGAGTGAGCTCGGCCTTTTCTCCTTGGAGTGAAGGAGGATAAGAGGTGACCTGATAGAGGTGTAGAAGATGATGAGAGGCATGGATCGTGTGGATTGTCAGAGGCATTTTCCCAGGGCTGAAATGGTTGCCACAAGAGGACACAGGTTTAAGGTGTTGGGGAGTAGGTTCAGAGAAGATGTCAGGGGCAAGTTTTTTACTCAGAGAGTGGTGAGTGTGTGGAATGGGCTGCCGGTTATAGTAGTAGAGGCGGAGACAACGGGTTTTTAAAGAGGCTTTTAGAGAAGTACGTGGAGCTCAGTAAGATAGAGGGCTATATGTAAGCCTAGTAAGTTGTAAGGTAGGGACATGTTCGGCACAACTTTGTGGGCCGAAGGGCCAGTGTTCTGCTGTAGGTTTTCTATGTTTCTCTATGAACTCATGCGTTCTCGGGGACAACTTCTCAACTCCCCACAGACAATGGTGTGAATGGAACTCGGTTCGTTAGCACTGAAGCAGAGTTATGCCAATCACTACGCTGCCATGTCGTCCAGAATCAGTTGACAGCTTCAACGTGGCTGCCAGAATGGCAAACATCATATCCAATGACTACGTTTCAGAGATATTTATGCAGGGACATGAGCAGATGAGACATACAGGGTCACAGTTTAAACGATTGCAAAAATTATTGCTGTAAATGGGAAAATCGTAGGCATGGCCTGCTCGGCCAAGGGCCAGTTTCTACAATGTAGCAATAGTAATAGTAATGCTAATAATGGCAGTAGTGGAGTAGTGGTAGAAGTAGTTTACACGGTTTTGAGAAGCAGAGATAGAGTTGACTGACGGTATCTTTTTCCAGGGTTGAAATGCCCAGGACATGTCTTTAAGGTGAGAGGGGTGAGATCAAAGGAGATGTAACCAGCAGGAATGCGCTGCCTGAGGTGATGGTGGAGGACTATACAGTGAGATTTTGAAGAGACGTTTTGATGGGCTCATGAATGTGAGGGAATTGGACATTGTGTCACCAGACGCGAGTCATATTATTGGTCATGTGACTACTAATTTAGTTGTTTCGGCCCAATATTGTGGAATATTTCTGCGCTGTATTTATCCGCATTCTACAGAAGTCTGCAAAATCTAAGGCTCATACTGTATTTAGAGACAGAAGTGGAACAGACCTTTTCTGCCCAATGAGCCCGCACCGTCCAGCAGCAAACCTATTTAACTGTAGCCTGATCACAAGATATTTTACAATGACCAAATAACCTCATAACTAGTATATCTGTGAAATGTAGGGAAACCGGAGTACCCGGAGCAAACCCACACGGTAACAGGAACTAGTATTAGTGTTTGTAGCAACCTGCTCACTCGAGTCCAGTGTAATATTCCCCTGGCTGCAGAGGCTGATCCAGGATCCATAGAGCTGCGATGTTCGGGTAGATACCCTTCATAGGGAACGCCTCCGTGTGACTTTGTTTCACTTGGGGAGGCTAAAACACGGGCAGCCACCACACGGTGTTTGACAGTTCTGGGCGGTCAGGGTCCAGAGGCGAGTAATGAACGAAGATTGTGGTCTCTGCGCTGCAGCAGACTTACTCCGCCTTCACTGCCATATTATGTGTCCTGTTTCTGTTCCGTGTGGCCACCTTCCTTCTTCGTTCTCCTTCCCCCCTCAAATAGCTTTTCGCTCAATTCATCACCCCTCTAACTTCCACAATTTTTCCACCGCCAGACCCGACAATGTCGTTCTCTGAAGGAATATATAATTCGACGCTCACTGGGAATCTCTCCTCTTACAACTACACGGACAGTGGATTCAGCATGGAGTGGGGAGCACCTTCCGTCATGTCAATGTTCATCAACATCCTCACCGTCCTACTTGGCGTCCCGGGGAATGGAGCCGTCATCTGGGTGACGGGCTTCAAAGTGGAGAGTAAGGCCCACACTGTGTGCTTCCTGAACC